>NW_027464379.1:0-12500 GCF_050947455.1 Rhinoderma darwinii
ACAGCCATATATCTATATACTGATAGCACACAGGCATATATCTATATACTGATAGTACACAGGCATATATCTATATACTGATAGTACACAGGCATATATCTATATACTAATAGTACACAGGCATATATCTATACACTGATAGTACACAGGCGTATATCTATATACTGATAGTACACAGGCGTATATCTATATACTGATAGTACACAGGCATATATCTATATACTGATAGTACACAGGCATATATCTATATACTGATAGTACACAGGCATATATCTATACACTGATAATACACAGGCATATATCTATACACTGATAGTACACAGGAATATATCTATATACTGATAGCTCACAGGCATATATCTATATACTGATAGTACACAGGCATATATCTATATACAGATAGTACACAGGCATATATCTATACACTGATAGTACAGAGGCATATATCTATATACTGATAGTACACAGGCATATATCTATATACTGATAGTACACAGGCATATATCTATATACTGATAGTACACAGGCATATATCTATACACTGATAGTACACAGGCATATATCTATATACTGATAGCACACAGGCATATATCTATATACTGATAGTACACAGGCATATATCTATACACTGATAGCACACAGGCATATATCTATATACTGATAGCACACAGGCATATATCTATACACTGATAGTACACAGGCATATATCTATATACTGATAGCACACAGGCATATATCTATATACTGATAGCACACAGGCATATATCTATACACTGATAGTACACAGGCATATATCTATATACTGATAGCACACAGGCATATATCTATATACTGATAGCACACAGGCATATATCTATATACTGATAGTACACAGGCATATATCTATATACTGATAGTACACAGGCATATATCTATATACTGATAGTACACAGGCATATATCTATATACTGATAGTACACAGGCATATATCTATATACTGATAGTACACAGGCATTTATCTATATACTGATAGTACACAGGCATATATCTATACACTGATAGTACACAGGCATATATCTATATACTGATAGTACACAGGCATATATCTATATACTGATAGTACACAGGCATATATCTATATACTGATAGCACACAGGCGTATATCTATATACTGATAGCACACAGGCATATATCTATATACTGATAGTACACAGGCATATATCTATATACTGATAGTACACAGGCATATATCTATATACTGATAGCACACAGGCGTATATCTATATACTGATAGTACACAGGCATATATCTATATACTGATAGTACACAGGCATATATCTATATACTGATAGCACACAGGCATATATCTATATACTGATAGCACACAGGCATATATCTATACACTGATAGTACACAGGCATATATCTATACACTGATAATACCCAGGCATATATCTATATACTGATAGTACACAGGCATATATCTATAAACTGATAGTACACAGGCATATATCTATATACTGATAGTACACAGGCATATATCTATATACTGATAGTACACAGGCAGATATCTATATACTGATAGTACACAGGCAGCTGTTAGGACATACCTCAATATGCCCTAACAACAGGAAATATGGTAGGACAGCCCTGGGGTCCTTCAATGGACCCTGGGCTGTCTGCCCATATATGGTATGTCCCTCAATCGCGTCACAGGGATTCCTGCGATGCGATCCAAGGGGCATCTCCCTTTCTCCTGAATGCTGCAGTCCGCTGTGATCGCAGCATTCAGGGGAATAGCGGCGGAGATGAGAGGTTTCTCTGATCTCCGCCGTTATAGAGGGGGGCTGTGGCTGTGTAATACAACCATTGCCCCGCTCCTGACATAAGTGAGAGCGCGGTCAGCATGAGGTGATGCGGCCGGCGCTGCACTATAATAAGCGGCGGTGCAGGCACTGAAGACAGAACATGGGGGTGTTTTGCAGCGCGCCCGCCATGTTCTGTCTTCAGTGCCGGCAATCATTAGTGCAGCGCTGGCCGCAACGCATCATCCTGACCCCGCGCACTCGTCAGGACTCAGGAGCCGGGCAATGACTATCACACAGCCGCAGCCCCGCTCTCATACATTCATGTGTTACTATCCTGAGCTGTGCGGCCGCAGAGCTAAGTATCGAAATACATGAAATAACGGTATCGAAACAGTATGGAAGTTTCGAGGCATCGTGCATCCCTAACGGTCATAGATGGGGTCATAGAGTTTGGTGGTTTCTTATGTTGATCTGTTAGATTCTTCGCTCCCTCTGCTGTATTGTACTGAATTGTTACATATGTGAAATCAGGGGGAAGATCTGACTATTATTAAAACAGAGGATGAAGAAGAAGAGCGAGTGAGGGTCGATCAACCGTGTAAGAGTGAACCGGAGGAGGAAATTCCAGGAGGTGTTACCAGAGGTCAGTAATAATGAATTTAGAAAGTGAACTCCGTGGTTTATTAAGCAGGACCTGCTGTGTTTTTTTAACCACATTCCTCCCCTTATACTTGGCGTCCTCCAGATTCCAACGCTGTCTTTTTCTTTTTTGCCCCCCTCCATGTTGTTCCACTACAGCCCTTACTCCGTTTTGCACCTAACATATGCGTGTTGTAATTAAAGGTACAAAGAGGAGACACCATCTCTCCTCAGTAGGCGTTGCCTCACTTTTTGTTGTGACGCTGTCCAATCAGAGCGGACCGCTTCACAGCGATGCAGAAAACCTGCTGATTTTGAGACATTTCCTGCAGGTCTTTTGCATCGCTGTGAGGCTGTCCACTATGATTAGATAGCGTCACAGCAATGAGCGAGTCAACATCTACTGAGGAGAGAAAAGGTCTTCTCCTTTCTGTTCTCTTTAAGGTGGGGTTCCTCCTTAGTTCTACATTACAGTAACACGTCAGACAATGTGTTATACATAGTGCAGGACCTGAGGGAGCTGTGACTGCACATAGAAGTTCTCTACAAGGTGTTCTATGAATCCGGTCATGCACTAGGCTTAGCATCAGATTTTGGGGGGCACCAGCTGCGATTAACAGCTGCACTCTAGGCCGAGATCTAGGAAAGCTCAGCTCAACCACTTACAGAGAATGTGTCATCAGAAAATGATCTATTGTTTAAATCAAGTTTCTGTTAAACATATTTTTTATGATTTTTTGGTGGGTTTTTTTTATATTATTTTTTTGTCTTTATCTAATCTTGCAGTTTGCCCTCTGGCCAATGAGTCTCATAGTAGACTGCTCCTTACAGTTCTCAGCAGTCATCTCATTATCATCACAGGCAGGATTACACTGACAGGTAACATCTATATATGTAGATAACAAAGAATCCACCATTCATAATAGACTGACCCTTCCTGTTCTGTAGAGATCATTTCTCAGCAGTCATCTCATTATCATCACAGGCAGGATTACACTGACAGGTAACATCTATATATAGATAATACAGAATCCACCATTCATAATGGACTGACCCTTCCTGTTCTGTATAGATCACTTCTCATCACACCTCTCATTATCATCACAGGCAGGATTACACTGACAGGTAACATCTATATATGTAGATAACAAAGAATCCACCATTCATAATAGACTGACCCTTCCTGTTCTGTAGAGATCATTTCTCAGCACTCATCTCATTATCATCACAGGCAGGATTACACTGACAGGTAACATCTATATATAGATAATACAGAATCCACCATTCATAATGGACTGATCCTTCCTGTTATGTAGAGATCATTTCTCAGCAGTCATCTCATTATCATCACAGGCAGGATTACACTGACAGGTAACATCTATATATAGATAATACAGAATCCACCATTCATAATAGACTGATCCTCCCTGTTCTGTAGAGAACATTTCTCAGCACTCATCTCATTATCGTCACAGACAGGATTACACTGACAGGTAACATCTATATATAGATAATACAGAATCCACCATTCATAATGGTCTGACCCTTCCTGTTCTGTATAGATCACTTCTCATCACACCTCTCATTATCATCACAGGCAGGATTACACTGACAGGTAACATCTATATATGTAGATAACAAAGAATCCACCATTCATAATAGACTGACCCTTCCTGTTCTGTAGAGATCATTTCTCAGCACTCATCTCATTATCATCACAGGCAGGATTACACTGACAGGTAACATCTATATATAGATAATACAGAATCCACCATTCATAATGGACTGACCCTTCCTGTTCTGTATAGATCACTTCTCATCACACCTCTCATTATCATCACAGGCAGGATTACACTGACAGGTAACGTGTATATATAGATAACACAGGATCCACCATTCATAATGTACCATCTCATTATCATTACAGGCAGGGTTACACTGACAGGTTACACCTATATATATATATATATATATATATATACACACTATAGAACAGGGTATAGGAGCGGCACTGTGTAGATAGCCAAGAAACGGTTGGTGCTAGCTTCAAAAATTAAGGAGTGACGTACTCCTCATACATATATCCAAGAAAAGAGACTAGAAGCAGCACTCAGCAAAAAATGTGAATTTATTCACCCAACACAGCCCTGTGTTAGACAACATATAGGCTAAAATGGCCAGAAAGATATAACTGACAATAGCTGGACGCAATAGTACAATCATGTAGAGGCTGAAAAAGCTAGCACATACCCTGGGACATGATAAGGAGAGCAGGAGATCAAAAAAGTGGATGGATGAATGAACGCCTCGACGCGCGTTTCGCCCTGTAGACCGGCTTCGTCAGAGTTATATCTTTCTGGCCATTTGAGCCTATATGTTGTCTTTGGATGCTTCTAGCTTCACTTTTCATGTATTGCTATATATTTTGTAGGCAATGATAGACCTTATTGTCTATCTCTGCATATTGTCATAATCAGCTGGTAGCTCTATACTACGTGTGGGCCTTATTACCTTATACCCATGGGTTTATAATTCTGTCATATGAACTATCTGAGCGTGGTTTGGTCATCCTTGTATGGTTGACTCTGTTTGTCTATGGTCTATGCCATCTGACCCTGCTGTATATATCTCCGTGTATGATGTATCCCATCTTTTATTCCATTATATGTTATTGGTGATTATATTTAATAAAGATTTTTTGTACTTTTGTATATCATTCAGTATACTATTTCTTTAAGGGCTATGTCCCTTCATGGTTCGCTTCTAGGTTGTCTACTTGCAATAAGGGACCCCAGCATACACCATTTTTTGGTGTGAGGTTTTGTTTAGGTTGTCTCAGCTTGAAGAATAGGCCAATGTTTTTGCAGTATTTAGAAAATCTGAGGAGAGCATATATCAAAATTGCCTATGCATCTAATTTGGGGTGATAATGGAGCATTTATCTTCCCTCTTCCATAAAGTAACTCACCTCTAGTGATGGCTCTAGCTCTGGCATAAGCTCTATGTAGGGACTTTTTAGGGTACCCACGTGCGCAAAATTTGTCATAAAGTTTGTCACATTCAGATTGGAAGGACTTCTCATCGGAGCAGTTTCTTTTCGCTCTGAGATACTGTCCTATGGGAATACCCTTTTTCAGGGCCGGAGGGTGGAAACTTTCCCAATGTAGGAAATTGTTGGTAGCAGTAGTCTTCTGATAGATGTCGGTGTGCACACTGCCACCAGGGTCCAGCGAGATTTTGAGATCCAGGAAATTAATTTCTTTCTCGTGTATTTCGTAAGTGAATTTCATGCCTATGTCATTGATGTTGAGAATCTCCATAAAGTCCAAGAAAAGTGATTTGTCCCCATCCCAAAAAATAAGAATATCATCAATGTATCGACCCCAGAATAAAATGTGACAGGTAAAAAAACATAAATCATCCGTGAAAACAAAACTATCTTCCCACCACCGTAAAAAAAGATTAGCATATGTGGGTGCACAAACTGTGCCCGTGGCACTGCCTTTTATTTGATGGTAAAATTCGCCATCGAACATAAAATTATTGTGGGATAAAATAATTTTAAGTAGTCAAATAATGAATCCATTGTGTGCTTGGAACTGAGTGCCCTTCGTGCTCAAAAACATATTGAACAGCAGTTAAACCAAGATCGTGTCTAATGTTAGTGTATAGAGATTCAACATCAATGCTGGCTATTAAGGTGGTGGCTGTAACAGAAATCCCCTGGATCCTGGTGACAGTGTCCTTAGTATCTCTAAGATAGGGGGGCAAGGCTGTGACAAAGGATGAGAGCATCTCATCTACTTATAACTAATCCCTTGCGTGAGGTTATCGTTCCCCGAAACGATAGGTCTGCCTGGTATTGGACGAGATGTTTTATGAACCTTAGGCAAGGCGTAGAATGTTGAAAGGGTTGGATTAGGATTAAACATTCTTTTAAACTCATCCTGTGTGATGAGAAACTGTGATTTCGTAACTGGTGAAGATCACCTGTCTCAGTCGAGAGAATAGGTCAGGAGGACCACATGGGTGTACACCACCGTATATTGCTGAGTAATGAAGGGAAGGGAAAGAGAAAAGATGTGGTCTAAACTGAATTATAAAATAAGTAACTTTAATGGATATGCATTAAAATGAATATTAAAAGTCCATTGGTGCAAACCGGTATGTGTGAGTGACCCCCAAACTCACATACCTTGGCCTGAATAGAAAATAGATATTGAATGAGAGATGCCACTACATAGAATATCAAGTGATTGCACTACCGCTGTTGAGCACTAGGTGGCACGTGTCACTGCACTATAATGGGGAAAATAGCTCCCGATGAGACAATGGAATCAGTGATGATTTTGACCAATGAATCAGCTAGTGAAGCTAGCCCGTGCTGGAAAGATGTACTGATACCATCGGGCAGCTGAGGGGACCGATATAGCCCACCACAAGTTAAATTGAATAATTAGAATATTGGCCACATACACACACAACGATGTGCTGCGTTATAAATCGGCAGCTATCTAGACTTGAATGGAGTGAGTGTGATGTAGATGATTTCACTGTAAAGGATATAAGGTAATTCCACTGAATTCCATTGTAATGTACACATTGTTGGTTTATGAATAGTGAAATGGTTTGATAGTATAAGTTGTAGTAGCTCAAAATAATTGAGTTGGAATCCAATTCACAATTGTAGCAATATATAAGCTGAAGGAGTTATTAGCTGCGCTGTTGTGACAGCCAGCAGCTGTGGAAAGTTTGTAAATAGTATTGATTCGAGCTGCGCTGTTAAAACAGCGAACAGCTAATAGGGCTCAGAATTGACCCCACATTAGATGGGTGACCAGATGTGATCTGGCCACTTACACATTCAGCGTTATTGTTGCGTTTATATTAGACAATTTATAAGTGCAGGAAAACCTAAACGCCGCTATCTGCCTAGGAAGCAGCGAATTGGAAGGCGGCTGTGAGGTGTGCCGCTGTCACTGCTGGATGTAAACCCAGACGCGGTAATAAGCAACCGTTCACTGGGTTTTGTCTTATACTGGGGCGGTTAGAACAAATCCACCCAGTAAGCTCAGTGTGTGGACCGAGCTGATTAGTGGAGCAGTGAGGGTTCGATTGTCTAAACCCCACAGACTCACTGCACCTCGCCTATGGTTAAACTCGAGGATAGTGAATTGCAACCTCGGGTAGACTATGCCTGGAGTTACCAGCCGTCAGACCATGTCGTGGTGCGAGGTGAGGGAGATATCCCAGCTGATCAGGATTAGACAGCGAGACACGCTGGCGGTGTAGCGCAGTGAGACAGCTGACAGCTGTCAGCCGTGTTGTGTGGCGTGATCTATTGAGAGCTGAACAGGGACAGCTCTGGCCATGTGTAGGCACCAAGGGATAGTGGATTTAAAAACCCGACGCGCGTTTCGCCAGCATTCTGGCTTCTTCCAGGGGTGGGAGGCCGCCATTGAAGTGCCCTATAATTAGGGTCCTTCCTGATTGACAGTCTCAGAGACCAATCAGAGACCTCAGTCTCGACTGGTATGATATAGGTAAGATTCTCTATAAATTATTATGAGAAATTGCAAAAATTATTAGCGGGACACCATGACTGCAAAAAGCTATAACCAAATTATGGAAAATGAAAGAAATAAGGAGGATATGTGTTTAATTTATACTTTCTAAAAAAGCTGTCATTTTAATTTTATTTTAAATTTACAAAATAAAATGGATTGTATGATGAATGGCCTGTAAATCCTATGATGGTGATAATGGTATACCTCGGACAGCGGAGAGGATGGAAAGTGTATATATATATGCATATAAAATGAGTGAAAGCACATAAAAAAATTATTATTTTTCTTCATACATCCATGGAGAGATATGTACATATTGGAGAAGGTATATACTGATATAGATCTATTACAGAAAACATCCGAAGCCAAAATTTTCGTTGAGTCCAAATGGACTCACTGTTTTCATGTTGAAAATCCATTCACTTTCCTTTTTCAAGAGTGCTTGATCTAAATTGCCCCTTCTGATGCCCAGGCGTATTTCGCACAAGGCCCAGCCTTTGAGGGTTGTCCAGTCGGAATTGTGTACATTCCCGAAGTGTCTGGCTATAGGGGTTGGATTAAATGGCTTATTTTTGATCCTGAAGTCCTGCTCATTTTTTGCAAAATTAATTATGGAGTTAATATGCTCACGGATCCGTATGCGTAGTTCTCTCTTGGTTTTCCCAATATATTTGAGACCGCATGGGCATTCGAGGCAATAAATTACTCCAGGGGTAGAACATCTCATATGGTCAGAGATCCGATGGACGATACCAAAGGCATCTGTGAACTCTCGTTTGTCCACTAGTACCCGACAGGCTCTGCACATTTTACAAGGGTAGAAACCAGGATTGAGTACTGGCCTATTCTTGCTTATTCTTGAAAAATGACTCTGGACCAGAACGTTTGAAATGGTCTTGCATTTTCTATATCCCAGAGAGACCCTACTAGTGAGAAGGTTATTGAGTACTGGGTCACTCAGTAAGATGTTCCAGTGACGGTTTAGAATGAGTGTCATTTCATCCCAACAGTCATTAAAATCAGTGACAAATCGTGGTTGAGACCGTTCTGTGTTAGTCTTTATTTTTGGGGTCAGCAGGGTTTCTCGATCTGTCCTCAGCGCCCAATTGTAAGCTTTCTTGATGTTCCTTTTACTGTAGTTCCTACATAACAGTCTGTTCTTCAACTCTGTTGCCCGAGTCTTAAAGAGCTGGAAGGTGGAACAGTTTCGTCTGAGCCTCAGGAATTCTCCCTTTGGAATGCCTCTGATGGTGTTAATGGAGTGAGCACTTGTGGCATCCAGAAGGCTATTGGTGGCTGTTTTTTTGCGATAAAGATCTGTCTCAATTATGCCCCGCTCGTTGGCAAAAAGCCTAACATCCAAAAAGGGGATGGACTGATGGTCATATGTTAAGGTCAATTTGAGGTTAAAGTTGTTGGTGTTCAACACCTCTACGAATTCTTCAAGTTCCCTAGATGAGCCATTCCAGATGAGCAAAATGTCATCTATAAATCTGCGCCAGATATTAATCCTGGAGGTAAAATTCTCCATTTCGGGACAGAAAACGTGACATTCTTCCCACCAACCCAGATACAAGTTGGCAAAGGTGGGTGCCACTGCTGCTCCCATGGCTGTTCCTCGTAGTTGCAAATAAAACCTGCCATCGAAAAGGAAATAATTGTGTTTCAAAATAAACTTTAGTGCACGTAGGACAAAGTTCTTCCGAGATGGATTATAGCCCTCTTTTCTTTGCAGGAAAAATTCAACCGCTGCACAGCCTACCTTGTGGACTATGCTCGTATAGAGGGACTCCACATCGCAAGTGGTGAGCCATTCATCCACCTCCAGGGAGCTACCGTTCAGGTCTTTGAGCACCTGCATGGTATCCCTGGTGTGGGAAGGTAACTGGTATACTAGTTCACGTAATTCTTCATCTAACCAATGGTTACATTTTTCGGTCAGATTACCCACACCAGAGACAATCGGTCTCCCTGGGGGGTTGGTGGGGTTCTTGTGCACTTTTGGGAGGAGATAAAATGTTGCAATCCTAGGGTGCTGTACCTTCAAGAAATCCCTCTCTCGAGCAATAATGGCCCCCTCTTCAAAACCATCTTGGATCATATCATTATATTCCTTTAAGAATTGTTCAGTTGGGTCGCCCCAAAGTGGACGATAACAGGCTTTATCTAGTAGTTGCTTCTTGGCTTCCAGTAAGTATTTTTCTTTGGACCAGATGACAACATTGCCCCCTTTATCTGAATTCTTGAAGACAACGTCTTCCCATTTACGTAATTCCTGGAGTGCCCGTTCTTCATCTGGACTGAGATTGTGAGAAAGCTGTTGCCCAGATAATGACAATAGATCCTGGGATACTAGGTCAACAAAGACTTTGATGGCCGGGCAACCTTCTAAGGAGGGCATGGTAAGGGTTTTGGACTTAACCTTCGATTTTTTATGAGAGGTGGTGAGAGAATCAAAATCACCTTCACATTGTTGGGTAGAATTTTCCAACAACAGTTCCTCTAAGTCTCCCAGTGTGTTTATTTCTACTTCTGAAAGACAATCCAAGTGAGCAGTGTTTGACTGTCCCCCATTCATGATCTTATTTGGTCTATCAAACATTTTTTGGTAGAACAGTTTCCGCCCAAAGAGGTGAAGATCCTTGATTACGGTGAATTTATTGAGCTTCGTGGTTAGACAAAAATTAAAGCCCTTTCTAAGGACTGATAGTTGGGGACCCGTGAGGATATGACTAGAGAGGTTGATGACTCTCAAGCATTCCTCACTGGAATTTGTATTGCTATGAATCACTTTTTGTAGGGTCTCTGAGGTTCCTTCCTCCGTTGTTGTGAGCCCCTGAAGCCCCACCTCCCTCTGTCCCGTAAAAAAGGCACCTCAGTGGTGGTGTTGTCAATGTTTCTATTGGGATTTCTACTCCTGCTGAATTGTCTACCCTGGGTTGACTGTGGATCTGTTTCCGAGTCTGATATATCTGTCCCATCAGTACCTGTGTCAGAAAACTTTAATATTCATTTTAATGCATATCCATTAAAGTTACTTATTTTATAATTCAGTTTAGACCACATCTTTTCTCTTTCCCTTCCCTTCATTACGAAACTGTGATTTCGCCTCTGAAAGTAAGGAATGTAATTCACTAGTGAACTGTTCGGTAGGATTTTTTGCAAGAATGGTATAAGTGGACACATGATCTAAAAGTCTGTGAACCATAGATGCGTAATCATCCCTATCCATAACGACAGTGTTACCCCCCTTGTCAGATGGCTTAACAATGATGGATTCATTCTTAGAGAGTTCATCCAATGCAACCTGCTCCATATGACTGAGGTTACCAAAGACTTTGGATTTAGCGTATTTTAACCCTCGTAGATCTGCACTGACCATCTTGACAAATATGTCGATGTGGCCATATTGGGAGAACGGTGGTTTCATGTGTGACTTTGGTCGCAAAGACGAGAAAGGACCCGTGGCCATAGTAGCTCCAAATTCATTTTCATTAAGAAGTGCTTCGAGGTCAGTAAGAGTCCTCAATTCATTGGGAGTATTTGGAGTGTTCGGAGAAGGGTTAACTTTAAAATGTTTAAGTAGAGCTAACTTCCGTGCAAATAAATGTAGATCTTTGGTCCAAGTGAATTCGTCATAGCCAGCGGTGGGAGGGTATGAAAGGCCTTTCTGTAGAAGCGCCATCTGATATGGGTTCAGTTGTTGGAAAGAAGATAAATTATATATCTGCATTCTGTCATTTTTAGTCATCAGGTCCCCTGACTTCAAGTCCCTCAACTCACCTGATTCCATCCCAAATTGGGTGGTCCTAAAAAAGGAAACGGAGTATTTAGAGTAGATGGACTCTTCCCAGTGCCACTTGACACTGTAATGCTTGCTCCCAATGGTCCAGTGTTCTTCCCCGCTGTGAAGGGGGTGGTAACCGTATTGGTCGTGAACATAGTGGGTAAAGCATAGGAGGAGGAAGAAGAGGGAGCCGACATGGGTACTCTGGATGGATTTTCTTGGCCAGGTTGTATAGGGCATATTTGTTTATTTACTTTAAGAGGTAAAAAGGTTCTTTTTGGAGGATTATATCTCCTGTTATTGGTTTTTCGCTTTGTCCCCAGTCTCTTATCCTCAAGGGATGGCCTAGGGTCATCTGTACCGGAGATATCAGATTCAGAGTAGTCAGTAGATCTAATTTCACGATGGATAACAGGGTGTGTGTGTTTACGGAATGAATACGCTTGTCCCGTTTCAAAGTCTTTGCGGTCTCGTATATATTTACGGTGTTGCGTTCCTTCATTTCTCTTTGCAGGCTTTCGATATTTCTTTGTAGTTTGATTTCACAGTTGTTATATTCGGATGTGGTACTGAAGATTTTAATATCCTCAATTTCCTTTTGCAACTGGAGGTTAATTTGATCAAAGGCACTTTTTTCAAAGTCCAAGGGGTAGTGAAGCATGCGTAGAGAATTATCGGTTAGAAGGTCTTCCCACCCTTTAAGGATGTGCGCCGACTTTTT
>NW_027464379.1:17500-81831 GCF_050947455.1 Rhinoderma darwinii
TGACGTCTTCCGCTCGTCTTCATCTTCTCCTTGTGGTGAAGGTTTTGTGAATTTTTTTGCTTATTTGTATTTTTTCCTTTTCTAGGATCCGACTTTGGAAAATATGAAAAACGTTTTCGGTTTCTTCTGATCCAGGATCGAGCTGTGTAAGGGTGGACTGGCGGCCATATCCACGGGTGAAGAAGGACCCTCCCCCTCTTCATCTCACCGATCATCGCATGTTAAAGGGCCGGAGACACAGAAAACCGCACAGAAATTCTACCAGATTCTATAATAAACAGATTTATTTTTACCATTTTTAGTGTTTTCATTTCTAGATTGGGGAATTTATCCAGGGAACCTGTGTTCTATGGGGGTCCGAAGGTTATAGGTGTAATACTCTGCAGAATATATCACTATGTATCTGTCAGGAGGTGGAGAGGACAGAGCAATGTTCTGCAGATCTGTAGAGAGGTCAGTGGTGTAATAATCTGCAGAATATATCACTATGTATCTGTCAGTAGAGGACAGAGCAATGTTCTGCAGATCTGTAGAGCGGTCAGTGGTGTAATAATCTGCAGAATATATCACTCTGTATCTGTCAGTAGAGGACAGAGCAATGTTCTGCAGATCTGTAGACAGGTCAGTGGTGTAATAATCTGCAGAATATATCACTCTGTATCTGTCAGTAGAGGACAGAGCAATGTTCTGCAGATCTGTAGAGAGGTCAGTGGTGTAATAATCTGCAGAATATATCACTATGTATCTGTCAGTAGAGGACAGAGCAATGTTCTGCAGATCTGTAGACAGGTCAGTGGTGTAATAATCTGCAGAATATATCACTGTATCTGTCAGTAGAGGACAGAGCAATGTTCTGCAGATCTGTAGAGGTCAGTGGTGTAATAATCTGCAGAATATATCACTATGTATCTGTCAGTAGAGGACAGAGCAATGTTCTGCAGATCTGTAGAGGTCAGTGGTGTAATAATCTGCAGAATATATCACTATGTATCTGTCAGTAGAGGACAGAGCAATGTTCTGCAGATCTGTAGAGAGGTCAGTGGTGTAATAATCTGCAGAATATATCACTCTGTATCTGTCAGTAGAGGACAGAGCAATGTTCTGCAGATCTGTAGACAGGTCAGTGGTGTAATAATCTGCAGAATATATCACTATGTATCTGTCAGGAGGTGTAGAGGACAGAGCAATGTTCTGCAGATCTGTAGAGAGGTCAGTGGTGTAATAATCTGCAGAATATATCACTCTGTATCTGTCAGGAGGTGGAGAGGACAGAGCAATGTTCTGCAGATATCTAGAGAGGTCAGTGGTGTAATAATCTGCAGAATATATCACTCTGTATCTGTCAGTAGAGGACAGAGCAATGTTCTGCATATCTGTAGAGAGGTCAGTGGTGTAATAATCTGCAGGATATATCACTCTGTATCTGTCAGGAGGTGGAGAGGACAGGGCAATGTTCTGCAGATCTGTAGAGAGGTCAGTGGTGTAATAATCTGCAGAATATATCACTGTATCTGTCAGGAGGTGGAGAGGACAGAGCAATGTTCTGCAGATCTGTAGACAGGTCAGTGGTGTAATAATCTGCAGAATATATCACTCTGTATCTGTCAGTAGAGGACAGAGCAATGTTCTGCAGATCTGTAGAGAGGTCAGTGGTGTAATAAACTGCAGAATATATCACTCTGTATCTGTCAGTAGAGGACAGAGCAATGTTCTGCAGATCTGTAGAGAGGACAGTGTTGTAATAATCTGCAGAATATATCACTATGTATCTGTCAGTAGAGGACAGAGCAATGTTCTGCAGATCTGTAGAGAGGTCAGTGGTGTAATAATCTGCAGAATATATCACTCTGTATCTGTCAGTAGAGGACAGAGCAATGTTCTGCAGATCTGTAGAGAGGTTAGTGGTGTAATAATCTGCAGAATATGTCACTATGTATCTGTCAGTAGAGGACAGAGCAATGTTCTGCAGATCTGTAGAGAGGTCAGTGGTGTAATAATCTGCAGAATATATCACTATGTATCTGTCAGTAGAGGACAGAGCAATGTTCTGCAGATATCTAGAGAGGTCAGTGGTGTAATAATCTGCAGAATATATCACTGTATCTGTCAGTAGAGGACAGAGCAATGTTCTGCAGATCTGTATACAGGTCAGTGGTGTAATAATCTGCAGAATATATCACTATGTATCTGTCAGTAGAGGACAGAGCAATGTTCTGCAGATCTGTAGAGAGGTCAGTGGTGTAATAATCTGCAGAATATATCACTCTGTATCTGTCAGGAGGTGGAGAGGACAGAGCAATGTTCTGCAGATCTGTAGACAGGTCAGTGGTGTAATAATCTGCAGAATATATCACTCTGTATCTGTCAGTAGAGGACAGAGCAATGTTCTGCAGATCTCTAGAGAGGTCAGTGGTGTAATACTCTGCAGAATATATCACTCTGTATCTGTCTGGAGGTGGAGAGGACAGAGCAATGTTCTGCAGATCTGTAGACAGGTCAGTGGTGTAATAATCTGCAGAATATATCACTCTGTATCTGTCAGTAGAGGACAGAGCAATGTTCTGCAGATCTGTAGAGAGGTCAGTGGTGTAATAATCTGCAGAATATATCATTCTGTATCTGTCAGGAGGTGGAGAGGACAGAGCAATGTTCTGCAGATCTGTAGACAGGTCAGTGGTGTAATAATCTGCAGAATATATCACTCTGTATCTGTCAGTAGAGGACAGAGCAATGTTCTGCAGATCTCTAGAGAGGTCAGTGGTGTAATAATCTGCAGAATATATCACTATGTATCTGTCAGTAGAGGACAGAGCAATGTTCTGCAGATCTGTAGAGAGGTCAGTGGTGTAATAATCTGCAGAATATATCACTCTGTATCTGTCAGTAGAGGACAGAGCAATGTTCTGCAGGTCTGTAGAGAGGTCAGTGGTGTAATAATCTGCAGAATATATCACTCTGTATCTGTCAGTAGAGGACAGAGCAATGTTCTGCAGATATCTAGAGAGGTCAGTGGTGTAATAATCTGCAGAATATATCACTATGTATCTGTCAGTAGAGGACAGAGCAATGTTCTGCAGATCTGTAGAGGTCAGTGGTGTAATAATCTGCAGAATATATCACTCTGTATCTGTCTGGAGGTGGAGAGGACAGAGCAATGTTCTGCAGATCTGTAGAGAGGTCAGTGGTGTAATAATCTGCAGAATATATCACTCTGTATCTGTCAGTAGAGGACAGAGCAATGTTCTGCAGATCTGTAGAGAGGTCAGTGGTGTAATAATCTGCAGAATATATCACTCTGTATCTGTCTGGAGGCTTTTTGGCATTTTTCTTGAAAATATAAACAATTGCTGGTAAATTTATACATTTTCTAACGACATAAAACAGAAGGACAGATAAAGTAATGCCAACAAGGGACAATATATTACCCCCCCCCATAAAAAGTGGGGGTGAAATGTCCGAATGTTTCTCTTATTCTGCAGATATCATTTTATTCCTTTATTTCACTAACACAGCAGATGATAACAGAGAATCACAGCTCAATATTTATTACCCCGATTCTGCAGTTTTTATTGATATGACATATGTGGCCCTAGTGTGCCATGTGACTTATTGGACTCTTTGCGGTGCAACTCACGCGGCGGCAGAAACGGGAGAACAAATATGAAAGACCCCCTGTTTGTGCAAAGTGAAATTGAGCTGGGCAGCATAAAGCACCCGTCAGCTGAGTGGACCCTCCTATAAGAGCAGGGGGCCCCGGCATTTGCCCGATTCGACCATGTGTGGACGCTGGCCCTGATCTGTGTCCTGAGAACGTAGATGTAGTTGACACCGGGACATGCCAGCGGCCGATCGGGACACCACCTGGAATCTGGGACTGTTGGGAGGTATGGAGACCCTCCCCAAATGACCCCATTTTGGATTCTACACCCCTCAGGGTGAGCATTTAGGGCCGCAGTGAGCATTTTGACCCCACAGGTGTTACATCGATTGTATTAGAATTGAGCAGTGGAAATAAAAAGTAGTTTTAGCTCAAAATTTATTTATATTCAAAAAGAAAGAAACGATAACAAGGAGTACATCAGGGTATATGTAATCTGTGAGGAGTACATCAGGGTATATGTAATCTGTGAGGAGTACATCAGGGTATATGTAATCTGTGCGGGGTACATCAGGGTATATGTAATCTGTGAGGAGTACATCAGGGTATATGTAATATGTGAGGAGTACATCAGGGTATATGTAATCTGTGAGGAGTACATCAGGGTATATGTAATATGTGAGGAGTACATCAGGGTATATGTAATATGTGAGGAGTACATCAGGGTATATGTAATCTGTGAGGAGTACATCAGGATATATGTAATATGTGAGGAATACATCAGGGTATATGTAGTCTGTGAGGAGTACATCAGGGTATATGTAATATGTGAGGAGTACATCAGGGTATATGTAATATGTGAGGAGTACATCAGGGTATATGTAATCTGTGAGGAGTACATCAGGGTATATGTAATCTGTGAGGAGTACATCAGGATATATGTAATATGTGAGGAGTACATCAGAGTATATGTAATCTGTGAGGAGTACATCAGGGTATATGTAATCTGTGAGGAGTACATCAGGGTATATGTAATATGTGAGGAGTACATCAGGGTATATGTAATATGTGAGGAGTACATCAGGGTATATGTAATCTGTGAGGAGTACATCAGGGTATATGTAATATGTGAGGAGTACATCAGGGTATATGTAATATGTGAGGAGTACATCAGGGTATATGTAATCTGTGCGGGGTACATCAGGGTATATGTAATATGTGAGGAGTACATCAGGGTATATGTAATCTGTGAGGAGTACATCAGGGTATATGTAATATGTGAGGAGTACATCAGGGTATATTTAATATGTGAGGAGTACATCAGGGTATATGTAATATGTGAGGAGTACATCAGGGTATATGTAATCTGTGAGGAGTACATCAGGGTATATGTAATCTGTGAGGAGTACATCAGGGTATATGTAATCTGTGAGGAGTACATCAGGGTATATGTAATATGTGAGGAGTACATCAGGGTATATGTAATATGTGCGGAGTACATCAGGGTATATGTAATATGTGAGGGGTACATCAGGGTATATGTAATCTGTGAGGAGTACATCAGGGTATATGTAAGCTGTGCGGAGTACAGCAGGATATATGTAAACTGTGAGGAGTACATCAGGGTATATGTAATCTGTGAGGAGTACATCAGGATATATGTAATCTGTGAGGAGTACATCAGGGTATATGTATTCTGTGAGGAGTACATCAGGGTATATGTAATATGTGAGGAGTACATCAGGGTATATGTAATATGTGAGGAGTACATCAGGGTATATGTAATATGTGAGGAGTACATCAGGGTATATGTAATATGTGAGGAGTACATCAGGATATATGTAATATGTGAGGAGTACATCAGGATATATGTAATATGTGAGGAGTACATCAGGGTATATGTAATATGTGAGGAGTGCATCAGGATATATGTAATATGTGAGGAGTACATCAGGATATATGTAATCTGAGGAGTACATCAGGGTATATGTAATCTGTGAGGAGTACTTCAGGATATATGTAATATGTGAGGAGTACATCAGGGTATATGTAATCTGTGAGGAGTACATCAGGGTATATGTAATATGCGAGGAGTACATCAGGGTATATGAAATATGTGAGGAGTACATCAGGGTATATGTAATCTGTGCGGAGTACATCAGGGTATATGTAATCTGTGAGGAGTACATCAGGGTATATGTAATCTGTGAGGAGTACATCAGGGTATATGTAATCTGTGAGGAGTACAGGGTATATGTAAGCTGTGAGGAGTACATCAGGGTATATGTAATCTGTGAGGAGTACATCAGGGTATATGTAATCTGTGCGGAGTACATCAGGGTATATGTAATCTGTGAGGAGTAAATCAGGGTATATGTAATCTGTGAGGAGTACATCAGGGTATATGTAATCTGTGAGGAGTACATCAGGGTATATGTAATATGTGAGGAGTACATCAGGATATATGTAATGTGTGAGGAGTACATCAGGGTATATGTAATATGTGAGGAGTACATCAGGATATATGTAATATGTGCGGAGTACATTACTGTATATGTAATATGTGAGGAGTACATCAGGGTATATGTAATATGTGAGGAGTACATCAGGGTATATGTAATCTGTGAGTAGTACATCAGGGTATATGTAATATGTGAGGAGTACATCAGGGTATATGTAATATGTGAGGAGTACATCAGGGTATATGTAATATGTGAGGAGTACATCAGGGTATATGTAATATGTGAGGAGTACATCAGGGTATATGTAAGCTGTGTGGAGTACATCAGGGTATATGTAATCTGTGAGGAGTACATCAGGGTATATGTAATATGTGAGGAGTACATCAGGGTATATGTAATATGTGAGGAGTACATCAGGGTATATGTAATATGTGAGGAGTACATCATGGTATATGTAATATGTGAGGAATACATCAGGGTATATAAGATGTGAGGAGTGCATCAGGATATATGTAAGCTGTGAGGAGTACATCAGGGTATATGTAATCTGTGAGGAGTACATCAGGGTATATGTAATCTGTGCGGAGTACATCAGGGTATATGTAATCTGTGAGGAGTAAATCAGGGTATATGTAATCTGTGAGGAGTACATCAGGGTATATGTAATATGTGAGGAGTACATCAGTATATATGTAATATGTGCGGAGTACATCAGGGTATATGTAATATGTGAGGAGTACATCAGGATATATGTAATATGTGAGGAGTACATCAGGGTATATGTAATATGTGAGGAGTACATCAGGGTATATGTAATCTGTGAGGAGTACATCAGGGTATATGTAATCTGTGAGGAGTACATCAGGGTATATGTAATCTGTGCGGAGTACATCAGGGTATATGTAATCTGTGAGGAGTAAATCAGGGTATATGTAATCTGTGAGGAGTACATCAGGGTATATGTAATCTGTGAGGAGTACATCAGGGTATATGTAATATGTGAGGAGTACATCAGGGTATATGTAATATGTGATGAGTACATCAGGGTATATGTAATATGTGAGGAGTACATCAGGGTATATTTAATATGTGAGGAGTACATCAGGGTATATGTAATATGTGAGGAGTACATCAGGGTATATGTAATCTGTGAGGAGTACATCAGGGTATATGTAATCTGTGAGGAGTACATCAGGGTATATGTAATCTGTGAGGAGTACATCAGGGTATATGTAATATGTGAGGAGTACATCAGGGTATATGTAATATGTGCGGAGTACATCAGGGTATATGTAATATGTGAGGGGTACATCAGGGTATATGTAATCTGTGAGGAGTACATCAGGGTATATGTAAGCTGTGCGGAGTACAGCAGGATATATGTAAACTGTGAGGAGTACATCAGGGTATATGTAATCTGTGAGGAGTACATCAGGATATATGTAATCTGTGAGGAGTACATCAGGGTATATGTATTCTGTGAGGAGTACATCAGGGTATATGTAATATGTGAGGAGTACATCAGGGTATATGTAATATGTGAGGAGTACATCAGGGTATATGTAATATGTGAGGAGTACATCAGGGTATATGTAATATGTGAGGAGTACATCAGGATATATGTAATATGTGAGGAGTACATCAGGATATATGTAATATGTGAGGAGTACATCAGGGTATATGTAATATGTGAGGAGTGCATCAGGATATATGTAATATGTGAGGAGTACATCAGGATATATGTAATCTGAGGAGTACATCAGGGTATATGTAATCTGTGAGGAGTACTTCAGGATATATGTAATATGTGAGGAGTACATCAGGGTATATGTAATCTGTGAGGAGTACATCAGGGTATATGTAATATGCGAGGAGTACATCAGGGTATATGAAATATGTGAGGAGTACATCAGGGTATATGTAATCTGTGCGGAGTACATCAGGGTATATGTAATCTGTGAGGAGTACATCAGGGTATATGTAATCTGTGAGGAGTACATCAGGGTATATGTAATCTGTGAGGAGTACAGGGTATATGTAAGCTGTGAGGAGTACATCAGGGTATATGTAATCTGTGAGGAGTACATCAGGGTATATGTAATCTGTGCGGAGTACATCAGGGTATATGTAATCTGTGAGGAGTAAATCAGGGTATATGTAATCTGTGAGGAGTACATCAGGGTATATGTAATCTGTGAGGAGTACATCAGGGTATATGTAATATGTGAGGAGTACATCAGGATATATGTAATGTGTGAGGAGTACATCAGGGTATATGTAATATGTGAGGAGTACATCAGGATATATGTAATATGTGCGGAGTACATTACTGTATATGTAATATGTGAGGAGTACATCAGGGTATATGTAATATGTGAGGAGTACATCAGGGTATATGTAATCTGTGAGTAGTACATCAGGGTATATGTAATATGTGAGGAGTACATCAGGGTATATGTAATATGTGAGGAGTACATCAGGGTATATGTAATATGTGAGGAGTACATCAGGGTATATGTAATATGTGAGGAGTACATCAGGGTATATGTAAGCTGTGTGGAGTACATCAGGGTATATGTAATCTGTGAGGAGTACATCAGGGTATATGTAATATGTGAGGAGTACATCAGGGTATATGTAATATGTGAGGAGTACATCAGGGTATATGTAATATGTGAGGAGTACATCATGGTATATGTAATATGTGAGGAATACATCAGGGTATATAAGATGTGAGGAGTGCATCAGGATATATGTAAGCTGTGAGGAGTACATCAGGGTATATGTAATCTGTGAGGAGTACATCAGGGTATATGTAATCTGTGCGGAGTACATCAGGGTATATGTAATCTGTGAGGAGTAAATCAGGGTATATGTAATCTGTGAGGAGTACATCAGGGTATATGTAATATGTGAGGAGTACATCAGTATATATGTAATATGTGCGGAGTACATCAGGGTATATGTAATATGTGAGGAGTACATCAGGATATATGTAATATGTGAGGAGTACATCAGGGTATATGTAATATGTGAGGAGTACATCAGGGTATATGTAATCTGTGAGGAGTACATCAGGGTATATGTAATCTGTGAGGAGTACATCAGTGTATATGTAATCTGTGCGGAGTACATCAGGGTATATGTAATCTGTGAGGAGTAAATCAGGGTATATGTAATCTGTGAGGAGTACATCAGGGTATATGTAATATGTGAGGAGTACATCAGTATATATGTAATATGTGCGGAGTACATCAGGGTATATGTAATATGTGAGGAGTACATCAGGATATATGTAATATGTGAGGAGTACATCAGGGTATATGTAATATGTGAGGAGTACATCAGGGTATATGTAATCTGTGAGGAGTACATCAGGGTATATGTAATATGTGAGGAGTACATCAGGGTATATGTAATATGTGAGGAGTACATCAGGATATATGTAATCTGTGAGGAGTACATCAGGGTATATGTAATCTGTGCGGAGAACATCAGGGTATATGTAATCTGTGAGGAGTAAATCAGGGTATATGTAATATGTGAGGAGTATATCAGGATATATGTAATATGTGAGGAATACATCAGGGTATATGTAATCTGTGAAGAGTACATCAGGATATATGTAATATGTGAGGAGTACATCAGGGTATATGTAATATGTGAGGAGTACATCAGGGTATATGTAATATGTGAGGAGTACATCAGGGTATATGTAATCTGTGAGGACTACATCAGGGTATATGTAATCTGTGAGGAGTACATCAGGGTATATGTAATCTGTGAGGAGTACATCAGGATATATTTAATATGTGAGGAGTACATCAGGATATATGTAATATGTGAGGAGTACATCAGGGTATATGTAATATGTGAGGAGTACATCAGGGTATATGTAATATGTGAGGAGTACATCAGGGTATATGTAATCTGTGAGGAGTACATCAGGGTATATGTAATCTGTGAGGAGTACATCAGGGTATATGTAATCTGTGAGGAGTACATCAGGGTATGTGTAATATGTGAGGAGTACATAAGGGTATATGTAATCTGTGAGGAGTACATCAGGGTATATGTAATACGTGCGGAGTACATCATGGTATATGTAATATGTGAGGAGTACATCAGGGTATATGTAAGCTGTGCGGAGTACATCAGGATATATGTAATCTGTGCGGAGTACATCAGGGTATATGTAATATGTGAGGAGTACATCAGGGTATATGTAATATGTGAGGAGTACATCAGGGTATATGTAATATGTGCGGAGTACATCAGGGTATATGTAATATGTGAGGGGTACATCAGGGTATATGTAATCTGTGAGGAGTACATCAGGGTATATGTAAGCTGTGCGGAGTACAGCAGGATATATGTAAACTGTGAGGAGTACATCAGGGTATATGTAATCTGTGAGGAGTACATCAGGATATATGTAATCTGTGAGGAGTACATCAGGGTATATGTATTCTGTGAGGAGTACATCCGGGTATATGTAATCTGTGAGGAGTACATCAGGGTATATGTAATCTGTGAGGAGTACATCAGGATATATGTAATCTGTGAGGAGTACATCAGGGTATATGTACTCTGTGAGGAGTACATCAGGGTATATGTAATATGTGAGGAGTACATCAGGGTATATGTAAGATGTGAGGAGTACATCAGGGTATATAAGATGTGAGGAGTGCATCAGGATATATGTAAGCTGCGAGGAGTGCATCAGGATATATGTAAGCTGCGAGGAGTACATCAGGGTATATGTAATCTGGGAGGAGTACATCAGGGTATATGTAATCTGTGCGGAGTACATCAGGGTATATGTAATCTGGGAGGAGTAAATCAGGGTATATGTAATCTGTGAGGAGTACATCAGGGTATATGTAATATGTGAGGAGTACATCAGGGTATATGTAATCTGCCCTGAGTACATCAGGGTATATGTAATATGTGCGGAGTACATCAGGGTATATGTAATATGTGAGGAGTACATCAGGGTATATGTAAGATGTGAGGAGTACATCAGGGTATATGTAATATGTGAGGAGTACATCAGGGTATATGTAATATGTGAGGAGTACATCAGGGTATATGTAATATGTGAGGAGTACATCAGGGTATATGTAATCTGTGCGGAGAACATCAGGGTATATGTAATCTGTGAGGAGTACATCAGGGTATATGTAATCTGTGAGGAGTATATCAGGGTATATGTAATCTGTGAGGAGTACATCAGGGTATATGTAATCTGTGAGGAGTACATCAGGGTATATGTAATATGTGAGGAGTACATCAGGGTATATGTAAACTGTGAGGAGTACATCAGGATATATGTAAGATGTGAGGAGTACTTCAGGGTATATGTAATCTGTGAGGAGTACATCAGGGTATATGTAATATGTGAGGAGTACATCAGGGTATATGTAATATGTGAGGAGTACATCAGGGTATATGTAAGATGTGAGGAGTACATCAGGGTATATGTAAGATGTGAGGAGTACATCAGGGTATATGTAATATGTGAGGAGTACATCAGGGTATATGTAATATGTGAGGAGTACATCAGGGTATATGTAATATGTGAGGAGTACATCAGAGTATATGTTATCTGTGAGGAGTACATCAGGGTATATGTAATATGTGAGGAGTAAATCAGGGTATATGTAATATGTGAGTAGTACATCAGGTTATATGTAATCTGAGGAGTACATCAGGGTATATGTAATATGTGAGTAGTACATCAGGTTATATGTAATCTGAGGAGTACATCAGGGTATATGTAATATGCGAGGAGTACATCAGGGTATATGTAATCTGTGAGGAGTACATCAGGATATATGTAATATGTGAGGAGTACATCAGGGTATATGTAATCTGTGAGGAGTATATCAGGGTATATGTAATCTGTGAGGAGTACATCAGGGTATATGTAATATGTGAGGAGTACATCAGGGTATATGTAATATGTGATGAGTACATCAGGGTATATGTAATATGTGAGGAGTACATCAGGGTATATGTAAGATGTGAGGAGTACATCAGGGTATATGTAAGATGTGAGGAGTACATCAGGGTATATGTAATATGTGAGGAGTACATCAGGGTATATGTAATATGTGAGGAGTACATCAGGGTATATGTAATATGTGAGGAGTACATCAGAGTATATGTTATCTGTGAGGAGTACATCAGGGTATATGTAATATGTGAGGAGTAAATCAGGGTATATGTAATATGTGAGTAGTACATCAGGTTATATGTAATCTCAGGAGTACATCAGGGTATATGTAATATGTGAGTAGTACATCAGGTTATATGTAATCTGAGGAGTACATCAGGGTATATGTAATATGCGAGGAGTACATCAGGGTATATGTAATCTGTGAGAAGTACATTAGGGTATATGTAATCTGTGAGGAGTACATCAGGGTATATGTAATATGTGAGGAGTACATCAGGGTATATGTAATATGTGAGGGGTACATCAGGGTGTATGTAATATGTGAGGAGTACATCAGGGTATATGTAATATGTGAGGGGTACATCAGGGTATATGTAATATGTGAGGAGTACATCAGGGTATATTTAATATGTGAGGAGTACATCAGGGTATATGTAATATGTGAGGAGTACATCAGGGTATATGTAATCTGTGAGGAGTACATCAGGGTATATGTAATCTGTGAGGAGTACATCAGGGTATATGTAATCTGTGAGGAGTACATCAGGGTATATGTAATATGTGAGGAGTACATCAGGGTATATGTAATATGTGCGGAGTACATCAGGGTATATGTAATATGTGAGGGGTACATCAGGGTATATGTAATCTGTGAGGAGTACATCAGGGTATATGTAAGCTGTGCGGAGTACAGCAGGATATATGTAAACTGTGAGGAGTACATCAGGGTATATGTAATCTGTGAGGAGTACATCAGGATATATGTAATCTGTGAGGAGTACATCAGGGTATATGTATTCTGTGAGGAGTACATCAGGGTATATGTAATATGTGAGGAGTACATCAGGGTATATGTAAGCTGTGTGGAGTACATCAGGGTATATGTAATCTGTGAGGAGTACATCAGGGTATATGTAATATGTGAGGAGTACATCAGGGTATATGTAATATGTGAGGAGTACATCAGGGTATATGTAATATGTGAGGAGTACATCATGGTATATGTAATATGTGAGGAATACATCAGGGTATATAAGATGTGAGGAGTGCATCAGGATATATGTAAGCTGTGAGGAGTACATCAGGGTATATGTAATCTGTGAGGAGTACATCAGGGTATATGTAATCTGTGCGGAGTACATCAGGGTATATGTAATCTGTGAGGAGTAAATCAGGGTATATGTAATCTGTGAGGAGTACATCAGGGTATATGTAATATGTGAGGAGTACATCAGTATATATGTAATATGTGCGGAGTACATCAGGGTATATGTAATATGTGAGGAGTACATCAGGATATATGTAATATGTGAGGAGTACATCAGGGTATATGTAATATGTGAGGAGTACATCAGGGTATATGTAATCTGTGAGGAGTACATCAGGGTATATGTAATCTGTGAGGAGTACATCAGGGTATATGTAATCTGTGCGGAGTACATCAGGGTATATGTAATCTGTGAGGAGTAAATCAGGGTATATGTAATCTGTGAGGAGTACATCAGGGTATATGTAATATGTGAGGAGTACATCAGTATATATGTAATATGTGCGGAGTACATCAGGGTATATGTAATATGTGAGGAGTACATCAGGATATATGTAATATGTGAGGAGTACATCAGGGTATATGTAATATGTGAGGAGTACATCAGGGTATATGTAATCTGTGAGGAGTACATCAGGGTATATGTAATATGTGAGGAGTACATCAGGGTATATGTAATATGTGAGGAGTACATCAGGATATATGTAATCTGTGAGGAGTACATCAGGGTATATGTAATCTGTGCGGAGAACATCAGGGTATATGTAATCTGTGAGGAGTAAATCAGGGTATATGTAATATGTGAGGAGTATATCAGGATATATGTAATATGTGAGGAATACATCAGGGTATATGTAATCTGTGAAGAGTACATCAGGATATATGTAATATGTGAGGAGTACATCAGGGTATATGTAATATGTGAGGAGTACATCAGGGTATATGTAATATGTGAGGAGTACATCAGGGTATATGTAATCTGTGAGGACTACATCAGGGTATATGTAATCTGTGAGGAGTACATCAGGGTATATGTAATCTGTGAGGAGTACATCAGGATATATTTAATATGTGAGGAGTACATCAGGATATATGTAATATGTGAGGAGTACATCAGGGTATATGTAATATGTGAGGAGTACATCAGGGTATATGTAATATGTGAGGAGTACATCAGGGTATATGTAATCTGTGAGGAGTACATCAGGGTATATGTAATCTGTGAGGAGTACATCAGGGTATATGTAATCTGTGAGGAGTACATCAGGGTATGTGTAATATGTGAGGAGTACATAAGGGTATATGTAATCTGTGAGGAGTACATCAGGGTATATGTAATACGTGCGGAGTACATCATGGTATATGTAATATGTGAGGAGTACATCAGGGTATATGTAAGCTGTGCGGAGTACATCAGGATATATGTAATCTGTGCGGAGAACATCAGGGTATATGTAATCTGTGAGGAGTACATCAGGGTATATGTAATCTGTGCGGAGAACATCAGGGTATATGTAATCTGTGAGGAGTACATCAGGGTATATGTAATATGTGAGGAGTATATCAGGATATATGTAATATGTGAGGAATACATCAGGGTATATGTAATCTGTGAAGAGTACATCAGGATATATGTAATATGTGAGGAGTACATCAGGGTATATGTAATATGTGAGGAGTACATCAGGGTATATATAATATGTGAGGAGTACATCAGGGTATATGTAATCTGTGAGGACTACATCAGGGTATATGTAATCTGTGAGGAGTACATCAGGGTATATGTAATCTGTGAGGAGTACATCAGGATATATTTAATATGTGAGGAGTACATCAGGATATATGTAATATGTGAGGAGTACATCAGGGTATATGTAATATGTGAGGAGTACATCAGGGTATATGTAATATGTGAGGAGTACATCAGGGTATATGTAATCTGTGAGGAGTACAACAGGGTATATGTAATCTGTGAGGAGTACATCAGGGTATATGTAATCTGTGAGGAGTACATCAGGGTATGTGTAATATGTGAGGAGTACATAAGGGTATATGTAATCTGTGAGGAGTACATCAGGGTATATGTAATACGTGCGGAGTACATCATGGTATATGTAATATGTGAGGAGTACATCAGGGTATATGTAAGCTGTGCGGAGTACATCAGGATATATGTAATATGTGCGGAGTACATCAGGGTATATGTAATATGTGAGGAGTACATCAGGGTATATGTAATATGTGAGGAGTACATCAGGGTATATGTAATATGTGCGGAGTACATCAGGGTATATGTAATATGTGAGGGGTACATCAGGGTATATGTAATCTGTGAGGAGTACATCAGGGTATATGTAAGCTGTGCGGAGTACAGCAGGATATATGTAAACTGAGGAGTACATCAGGGTATATGTAATCTGTGAGGAGTACATCAGGATATATGTAATCTGTGAGGAGTACATCAGGGTATATGTATTCTGTGAGGAGTACATCCGGGTATATGTAATCTGTGAGGAGTACATCAGGGTATATGTAATCTGTGAGGAGTACATCAGGATATATGTAATATGTGAGGAGTACATCAGGGTATATGTAATCTGTGAGGACTACATCAGGGTATATGTAATCTGTGAGGAGTACATCAGGGTATATGTAATCTGTGAGGAGTACATCAGGATATATTTAATATGTGAGGAGTACATCAGGATATATGTAATATGTGAGGAGTACATCAGGGTATATGTAATATGTGAGGAGTACATCAGGGTATATGTAATATGTGAGGAGTACATCAGGGTATATGTAATCTGTGAGGAGTACATCAGGGTATATGTAATCTGTGAGGAGTACATCAGGGTATATGTAATCTGTGAGGAGTACATCAGGGTATGTGTAATATGTGAGGAGTACATAAGGGTATATGTAATCTGTGAGGAGTACATCAGGGTATATGTAATACGTGCGGAGTACATCATGGTATATGTAATATGTGAGGAGTACATCAGGGTATATGTAAGCTGTGCGGAGTACATCAGGATATATGTAATATGTGCGGAGTACATCAGGGTATATGTAATATGTGAGGAGTACATCAGGGTATATGTAATATGTGAGGGGTACATCAGGGTATATGTAATCTGTGAGGAGTACATCAGGGTATATGTAAGCTGTGCGGAGTACAGCAGGATATATGTAAACTGTGAGGAGTACATCAGGGTATATGTAATCTGTGAGGAGTACATCAGGATATATGTAATCTGTGAGGAGTACATCAGGGTATATGTATTCTGTGAGGAGTACATCCGGGTATATGTAATCTGTGAGGAGTACATCAGGGTATATGTAATCTGTGAGGAGTACATCAGGATATATGTAATCTGTGAGGAGTACATCAGGGTATATGTAATCTGTGAGGAGTACATCAGGGTATATGTAATATGTGAGGAGTACATCAGGGTATATGTAAGATGTGAGGAGTACATCAGGGTATATAAGATGTGAGGAGTGCATCAGGATATATGTAAGCTGCGAGGAGTGCATCAGGATATATGTAAGCTGCGAGGAGTACATCAGGGTATATGTAATCTGGGAGGAGTACATCAGGGTATATGTAATCTGTGCGGAGTACATCAGGGTATATGTAATCTGGGAGGAGTAAATCAGGGTATATGTAATCTGTGAGGAGTACATCAGGGTATATGTAATATGTGAGGAGTACATCAGGGTATATGTAATCTGCCCTGAGTACATCAGGGTATATGTAATATGTGCGGAGTACATCAGGGTATATGTAATATGTGAGGAGTACATCAGGGTATATGTAAGATGTGAGGAGTACATCAGGGTATATGTAATATGTGAGGAGTACATCAGGGTATATGTAATATGTGAGGAGTACATCAGGGTATATGTAATATGTGAGGAGTACATCAGGGTATATGTAATCTGTGAGGAGTACATCAGGGTATATGTAATCTGTGAGGAGTATATCAGGGTATATGTAATCTGTGAGGAGTACATCAGGGTATATGTAATCTGTGAGGAGTACATCAGGGTATATGTAATATGTGAGGAGTACATCAGGGTATATGTAAACTGTGAGGAGTACATCAGGATATATGTAAGATGTGAGGAGTACTTCAGGGTATATGTAATCTGTGAGGAGTACATCAGGGTATATGTAATATGTGAGGAGTACATCAGGGTATATGTAATATGTGAGAAGTACATCAGGGTATATGTAAGATGTGAGGAGTACATCAGGGTATATGTAAGATGTGAGGAGTACATCAGGGTATATGTAATATGTGAGGAGTACATCAGGGTATATGTAATATGTGAGGAGTACATCAGGGTATATGTAATATGTGAGGAGTACATCAGAGTATATGTTATCTGTGAGGAGTACATCAGGGTATATGTAATATGTGAGGAGTAAATCAGGGTATATGTAATATGTGAGTAGTACATCAGGTTATATGTAATCTGAGGAGTACATCAGGGTATATGTAATATGTGAGTAGTACATCAGGTTATATGTAATCTGAGGAGTACATCAGGGTATATGTAATATGCGAGGAGTACATCAGGGTATATGTAATCTGTGAGGAGTACATCAGGATATATGTAATATGTGAGGAGTACATCAGGGTATATGTAATCTGTGAGGAGTATATCAGGGTATATGTAATCTGTGAGGAGTACATCAGGGTATATGTAATATGTGAGGAGTACATCAGGGTATATGTAATATGTGATGAGTACATCAGGGTATATGTAATATGTGAGGAGTACATCAGGGTATATGTAAGATGTGAGGAGTACATCAGGGTATATGTAAGATGTGAGGAGTACATCAGGGTATATGTAATATGTGAGGAGTACATCAGGGTATATGTAATATGTGAGGAGTACATCAGGGTATATGTAATCTGTGAGGAGTACATCAGGGTATATGTAATATGTGAGGAGTACATCAGGGTATATGTAATATGTGCGGAGTACATCAGGGTATATGTAATATGTGAGGGGTACATCAGGGTATATGTAATCTGTGAGGAGTACATCAGGGTATATGTAAGCTGTGCGGAGTACAGAAGGATATATGTAAACTGTGAGGAGTACATCAGGGTATATGTAATCTGTGAGGAGTACATCAGGATATATGTAATCTGTGAGGAGTACATCAGGGTATATGTATTCTGTGAGGAGTACATCCGGGTATATGTAATCTGTGAGGAGTACATCAGGGTATATGTAATCTGTGAGGAGTACATCAGGATATATGTAATCTGTGAGGAGTACATCAGGGTATATGTAATCTGTGAGGAGTACATCAGGGTATATGTAATATGTGAGGAGTACATCAGGGTATATGTAAGATGTGAGGAGTACATCAGGGTATATAAGATGTGAGGAGTGCATCAGGATATATGTAAGCTGCGAGGAGTACATCAGGGTATATGTAATCTGTGAGGAGTACATCAGGGTATATGTAATCTGTGCGGAGTACATCAGGGTATATGTAATCTGTGAGGAGTAAATCAGGGTATATGTAATCTGTGAGGAGTACATCAGGGTATATGTAATATGTGAGGAGTACATCAGGGTATATGTAATCTGCGCTGAGTACATCAGGGTATATGTAATATGTGCGGAGTACATCAGGGTATATGTAATATGTGAGGAGTACATCAGGGTATATGTAAGATGTGAGGAGTACATCAGGGTATATGTAATATGTGAGGAGTACATCAGGGTATATGTAATATGTGAGGAGTACATCAGGGTATATGTAATATGTGAGGAATACATCAGGGTATATGTAATCTGTGAGGAGTACATCAGGGTATATGTAATCTGTGAGGAGTATATCAGGGTATATGTAATCTGTGAGGAGTACATCAGGGTATATGTAATCTGTGAGGAGTACATCAGGGTATATGTAATATGTGAGGAGTACATCAGGGTATATGTAAACTGTGAGGAGTACATCAGGATATATGTAAGATGTGAGGAGTACTTCAGGGTATATGTAATCTGTTAGGAGTACATCAGGGTATATGTAATATGTGAGGAGTACATCAGGGTATATGTAATATGTGAGGAGTACATCAGGGTATATGTAAGATGTGAGGAGTACATCAGGGTATATGTAAGATGTGAGGAGTACATCAGGGTATATGTAATATGTGAGGAGTACATCAGGGTATATGTAATATGTGAGGAGTACATCAGGGTATATGTAATATGTGAGGAGTACATCAGAGTATATGTTATCTGTGAGGAGTACATCAGGGTATATGTAATATGTGAGGAGTAAATCAGGGTATATGTAATATGTGAGTAGTACATCAGGTTATATGTAATCTGAGGAGTACATCAGGGTATATGTAATATGTGAGTAGTACATCAGGTTATATGTAATCTGAGGAGTACATCAGGGTATATGTAATATGCGAGGAGTACATCAGGGTATATGTAATCTGTGAGGAGTACATCAGGATATATGTAATATGTGAGGAGTACATCAGGGTATATGTAATATGTGAGGAGTACATCAGGGTATATGTAATATGTGAGGAGTACATCAGGGTATATGTAATCTGTGAGGACTACATCAGGGTATATGTAATCTGTGAGGAGTACATCAGGGTATATGTAATCTGTGAGGAGTACATAAGGATATATTTAATATGTGAGGAGTACATCAGGATATATGTAATATGTGAGGAGTACATCAGGGTATATGTAATATGTGAGGGGTACATCAGGGTATATGTAATATGTGAGGAGTACATCAGGGTATATGTAATATGTGAGGAGTACATCAGGGTATATGTAATCTGTGAGGAGTACATCAGGGTATATGTAATCTGTGAGGAGTACATCAGGGTATATGTAATCTGTGAGGAGTACATCAGGGTATATGTAATCTGTGAGGAGTACATCAGGGTATGTGTAATATGTGAGGAGTACATAAGGGTATATGTAATCTGTGAGGAGTACATCAGGGTATATGTAATATGTGCGGAGTACATCATGGTATATGTAATATGTGAGGAGTACATCAGGGTATATGTAAGCTGTGCGGAGTACATCAGGATATATGTAATCTGTGCGAAGTACATCAGGGTATATGTAATATGTGAGGAGTACATCAGGATATATGTAATCTGTGAGGAGTACATCAGGGTATATGTAATATGTGAGGAGTACATCAGGGTATATGTAAGATGTGAGGAGTACATCAGGGTATATAAGATGTGAGGAGTGCATCAGGATATATGTAATCTGTGAGGAGTACATCAGGGTATATGTAATCTTTGCGGAGTACATCAGGGTATATGTAATCTGTGAGGAGTAAATCAGGGTATATGTAATCTGTGAGGAGTACATCAGGGTATATGTAATATGTGAGGAGTACATCAGGGTATATGTAATCTGCGCTGAGTACATCAGGGTATATGTAATATGTGAGGAGTACATCAGAGTATATGTTATCTGTGAGGAGTACATCAGGGTATATGTAATATGTGAGGAGTAAATCAGGGTATATGTAATATGTGAGTAGTACATCAGGTTATATGTAATCTGAGGAGTACATCAGGGTATATGTAATATGTGAGTAGTACATCAGGTTATATGTAATCTCAGGAGTACATCAGGGTATATGTAATATGCGAGGAGTACATCAGGGTATATGTAATCTGTGAGAAGTACATTAGGGTATATGTAATCTGTGAGGAGTACATCAGGGTATATGTAATATGTGAGGAGTACATCAGGGTATATGTAATATGTGAGGGGTACATCAGGGTATATGTAATATGTGAGGAGTACATCAGGGTATATGTAATATGTGAGGGGTACATCAGGGTATATGTAATATGTGAGGAGTACATCAGGGTATATGTAATATGTGAGGAGTACATCAGGGTATATGTAATATGTGAGGAGTACATCAGGGTATATGTAATCTGTGAGGAGTACATCAGGGTATATGTAATCTGTGAGGAGTACATCAGGGTATATGTAATCTGTGAGGAGTACATCAGGGTATGTGTAATATGTGAGGAGTACATAAGGGTATATGTAATCTGTGAGGAGTACATCAGGGTATATGTAATATGTGCGGAGTACATCATGGTATATGTAATATGTGAGGAGTACATCAGGGTATATGTAAACTGTGCGGAGTACATCAGGGTATATGTAATATGTGAGGAGTACATCAGGGTATATGTAATATGTGAGGAGTACATCAGGGTATATGTAATATGTGAGGAGTACATCAGGGTATATGTAATATGTGAGGAGTACATCAGGGTATATGTAATATGTGAGGAGTACATCAGGGTATATGTAATATGTGAGGAGTACATCAGGGTATATGTAATATGTGAGGAGTACATCAGGGTATATGTAATCTGTGAGGAGTACATCAGGGTATATGTAATCTGTGAGGAGTACATCAGGGTATATGTAATCTGTGAGGAGTACATCAGGGTATATGTAATCTGTGAGGAGTACATCAGGGTATATGTAATCTGTGAGGAGTACATCAGGGTATATGTAATATGTGAGGAGTACATCAGGGTATATGTAATATGTGAGGAGTACATCAGGGTATATGTAATATGTGAGGAGTACATCAGGGTATATGTAATATGTGAGGAGTACATCAGGGTATATGTAATATGTGAGGAGTACATCAGGGTATATGTAATATGTGAGGAGTACATCAGGGTATATGTAATATGTGAGGAGTACATCAGGGTATATGTAATCTGTGAGGAGTACATCAGGGTATATGTAATCTGTGAGGAGTACATCAGGGTATATGTAATCTGTGAGGAGTACATCAGGGTATATGTAATCTGTGAGGAGTACATCAGGGTATATGTAATCTGTGAGGAGTACATCAGGGTATATGTAATATGGGAGGAGTACATCAGGGTATATGTAATATGTGAGGAGTACATCAGGGTATATGTAATATGTGAGGAGTACATCAGGGTATATGTAATATGTGAGGAGTACATCAGGGTATATGTAATATGTGAGGAGTACATCAGGGTATATGTAATATGGGAGGAGTACATCAGGGTATATGTAATATGTGAGGAGTACATCAGGGTATATGTAATATGTGAGGAGTACATCAGGGTATATGTAATATGTGAGGAGTACATCAGGGTATATGTAATATGTGAGGAGTACATCAGGGTATATGTAAGATGTGAGGAGTACATCAGGGTATATGTAATCTGTGCGGAGTACATCAGGGTATATGTAATATGTGCGGAGTACATCAGGGTATATGTAATATGTGAGGAGTACATCAGGGTATATGTAATCTGTGAGGAGTACATCAGGGTATATGTAATATGTGAGGAGTACATCAGGGTATATGTAATCTGTGAGGAGTACATCAGGGTATATGTAATATGTGAGGAGTACATCAGGGTATATGTAATATGGGAGGAGTACATCAGGGTATATGTAATCTGTGCGGAGTACATCAGGGTATATGTAATATGTGCGGAGTACATCAGGGTATATGTAATATGTGAGGAGTACATCAGGGTATATGCAATCTGTGAGGAGTACATCAGGGTATATGTAATATGTGAGGAGTACATCAGGGTATATGTAATCTGTGAGGAATATATCAGGGTATATGTAATCTGTGAGCAGTACATCAGGGTATATGTAATATGTGAGGAGTAAATCAGGGTATATGTAATATGTGAGGAGTACATCAGGGTATATGTAATATGTGAGGGGTACATCAGGGTATATGTAATCTGTGAGGAGTACATCAGGGTATATGTAATATGTGAGGAGTACATCAGGGTATATGTAATCTGTGAGGAGTACATCAGGGTATATGTAATATGTGAGGAGTACATCAGGGTATATGTAAACTGTGCACATGGTCGAACCGGGCAAATGCCGGGGCCCCCTGCTCTTATAGGGGGGTCCACTCAGCTGACGGGTGCTTTATGCTGCCCAGCTCAATTTCACTTTGCACAAACTGGGGGTCTTTCATATTTGTTCTCCCGTTTCTGCCTCCGCGTGAGTTGCTCCGCAAAGAGTCCAATAAGTCACATGGCACACTAGGGCCACATATGTCATATCACTAAACACTGCAGAATCGGGGTAATAAATATTGAGCTGTGATTCTCTGTTATCATCTGCTGTGTTAGTGACATAAAGGAATAAAATGATATCTGCAGAATAAGAGAAACATTCGGACATTTCACCCCCACTTTTTATGGGGGGGGGGGTAATATATTGTCCCTTGTTGGCATTACTTTATCTGTCCTTCTGTTTTATGTCGTTAGAAAATGTATAAATTTACCAGCAATTGTTTATATTTTCAAGAAAAATTCCAAAAAGCCTCCAGACAGATACAGAGTGATATATTCTGCAGATTATTACACCACTGACCTCTCTACAGATCTGCAGAACATTGCTCTGTCCTCTACTGACAGATACAGAGTGATATATTCTGCAGATTATTGCACCACTGTCCTCTCTAGATATCTGCAGAACATTGCTCTGTCCTCTACTGACAGATACATAGTGATATATTCTGCAGATTATTACACCACTGACCTCTCTACAGATCTGCAGAACATTGCTCTGTCCTCTACTGACAGATACAGTGTGATATATTCTGCAGATTATTACACCACTGACCTCTCTACAGATCTGCAGAACATTGCTCTGTCCTCTCCACCTCCAGACAGATACAGAGTGATTTATTCTGCAGATTATTACACCACTGACCTGTCTACAGACCTGCAGAACATTGCTCTGTCCTCTACTGACAGATACAGAGTGATATATTCTGCAGATTATTACACCACTGACCTGTCTACAGATCTGCAGAACATTGCTCTGTCCTCTCCACCTCCTGACAGATACAGAGTGATATATTCTGTAGATTATTACACCACTGACCTCTCTAGAGATCTGCAGAACATTGCTCTGTCCTCTCCACCTCCTGACAGATACAGAGTGATATATTCTGCAGATTATTACACCACTGACCTCTCTACAGATCTGCAGAACATTGCTCTGTCCTCTACTGACAGATACATAGTGATATATTCCGTAGATTATTACACCACTGACCTCTCTACAGATCTGCAGAACATTGCTCTGTCCTCTCCACCTCCTGACAGATACATAGTGATATATTCTGCAGATTATTACACCACTGACCTGTCTAGAGATCTGCAGAACATTGCTCTGTCCTCTACTGACAGATACAGAGTGATATATTCTGCAGATTATTACACCACTGACCTCTCTACAGATCTGCAGAACATTGCTCTGTCCTCTACTGACAGATACAGAGTGATATATTCTGCAGATTATTACACCACTGACCTCTCTACAGATCTGCAGAACATTGCTCTGTCCTCTACTGACAGATACAGAGTGATATATTCTGCAGGTTATTACACCACTGACCTCTACAGATCTGCAGAACATTGCTCTGTCCTCTCCACCTCCTGACAGATACAGAGTGATATATTCTGCAGATTATTACACCACTAACCTCTCTACAGATCTGCAGAACATTGCTCTGTCCTCTACTGACAGATACAGAGTGATATATTCTGCAGATTATTACACCACTGACCTCTACAGATCTGCAGAACATTGCTCTGTCCTCTACTGACAGATACAGAGTGATATATTCTGCAGATTATTACACCACTGACCTCTCTACAGATCTGCAGAACATTGCTCTGTCCTCTACTGACAGATACAGAGTGATATATTCTGCAGATTATTACACCACTGACCTCTCTAGAGATCTGCAGAACATTGCTCTGTCCTCTCCACCTCCTGACAGATACATAGTGATATATCCTGCAGATTATTACACCACTGACCTGTCTAGAGATCTGCAGAACATTGCTCTGTCCTCTACTGACAGATACATAGTGATATATTCTGCAGATTATTACACCACTGACCTCTACAGATCTGCAGAACATTGCTCTGTCCTCTACTGACAGATACAGAGTGATATATTCTGCAGATTATTACACCACTGACCTCTCTACAGATCTGCAGAACATTGCTCTGTCCTCTACTGACAGATACATAGTGATATATTCTGCAGATTATTACACCACTGACCTCTCTACAGATCTGCAGAACATTGCTCTGTCCTCTACTGACAGATACATAGTGATATATTCTGCAGATTATTACACCACTGACCTCTCTAGAGATCTGCAGAACATCGCTCCTCTACCTCCTGACAGATACAGAGTGATATATTCTGCAGATTATTACACCACTGACCTCTCTACAGATCTGCAGAACATTGCTCTGTCCTCTCCACCTCCTGACAGATACAGAGTGATATATTCTGCAGATTATTACACCACTGACCTCTCTACAGATCTGCAGAACATTGCTCTGTCCTCTACTGACAGATACATAGTGATATATTCCGTAGATTATTACACCACTGACCTCTCTACAGATCTGCAGAACATTGCTCTGTCCTCTCCACCTCCTGACAGATACATAGTGATATATTCTGCAGATTATTACACCACTGACCTGTCTAGAGATCTGCAGAACATTGCTCTGTCCTCTACTGACAGATACAGAGTGATATATTCTGCAGATTATTACACCACTGACCTCTCTACAGATCTGCAGAACATTGCTCTGTCCTCTCCTGACAGATACATAGTGATATATTCTGCAGATTATTACACCACTGACCTCTACAGATCTGCAGAACATTGCTCTGTCCTCTACTGACAGATACAGAGTGATATATTCTGCAGATTATTACACCACTGACCTCTCTACAGATCTGCAGAACATTGCTCTGTCCTCTACTGACAGATACATAGTGATATATTCTGCAGATTATTACACCACTGACCTCTACAGATCTGCAGAACATTGCTCTGTCCTCTACTGACAGATACAGAGTGATATATTCTGCAGATTATTACACCACTGACCTCTCTACAGATCTGCAGAACATTGCTCTGTCCTCTACTGACAGATACAGAGTGATATATTCTGCAGATTATTACACCACTGACCTCTCTAGAGACCTGCAGAACATTGCTCTGTACTCTACTGACAGATACATAGTGATATATTCTGTAGATTATTACACCACTGACCTCTCTAGAGATCTGCAGAACATTGCTCTGTCCTCTACTGACAGATACATAGTGATATATTCTGCAGATTATTACACCACTGACCTCTCTACAGATCTGCAGAACATTGCTCCTCTACCTCCTGACAGATACATAGTGATATATTCTGCAGATTATTACACCACTGACCTCTCTAGATATCTGCAGAACATTGCTCTGTCCTCTCCACCTCCTGACAGATACATAGTGATATATCCTGCAGATTATTACACCACTGACCTCTCTAGATATCTGCAGAACATTGCTCTGTCCTCTCCACCTCCTGACAGATACATAGTGATATATCCTGCAGATTATTACACCACTGACCTGTCTAGAGATCTGCAGAACATTGCTCTGTCCTCTACTGACAGATACATAGTGATATATCCTGCAGATTATTACACCACTGACCTCTCTACAGATCTGCAGAACATTGCTCTGTCCTCTCCACCTCCAGATACAGAGTGATATATTCTGCAGAGTATTACACCACTGACCTCTCTAGAGATCTGCAGAACATTGCTCTGTCCTCTACTGACAGATACAGAGTGATATATTCTGCAGATTATTACACCACTGACCTCTCTAGAGATCTGCAGAACATTGCTCTGTCCTCTACTGACAGATACAGAGTGATATATTCTGCAGATTATTACACCACTGACCTGTCTACAGATCTGCAGAACATTGCTCTGTCCTCTCCTGACAGATACATAGTGATATATTCTGCAGATTATTACACGACTGACCTCTACGGATCTGCAGAACATTGCTCTGTCCTCTACTGACAGATACAGAGTGATATATTCTGCAGATTATTACACCACTGACCTCTCTACAGATCTGCAGAACATTGCTCTGTCCTCTACTGACAGATACATAGTGATATATTCTGCAGATTATTACACCACTGACCTCTCTACAGATCTGCAGAACATTGCTCTGTCCTCTACTGACAGATACAGAGTGATATATTCTGCAGATTATTACACCACTGACCTCTCTACAGATCTGCAGAACATTGCTCTGTCCTCTACTGACAGATACATAGTGATATATTCTGCAGATTATTACACCACTGACCTCTCTAGAGATCTGCAGAACATCGCTCCTCTACCTCCTGACAGATACAGAGTGATATATTCTGCAGATTATTACACCACTGACCTCTCTACAGATCTGCAGAACATTGCTCTGTCCTTTACTGACAGATACAGAGTGATATATTCTGTAGAGTATTACACCACTGACCTCTCTACAGATCTGCAGAACATTGCTCTGTCCTCTACTGACAGATACAGTGATATATTCTGCAGATTATTACACCACTGACCTCTCTAGATATCTGCAGAACATTGCTCTGTCCTCTACTGACAGATACATAGTGATATATTCTGCAGATTATTACACCACTGACCTCTCTACAGATCTGCAGAACATTGCTCTGTCCTCTACTGACAGATACAGAGTGATATATTCTGCAGATTATTACACCACTGACCTCTCTACAGATCTGCAGAACATTGCTCTGTCCTCTACTGACAGATACATAGTGATATATTCTGCAGATTATTACACCACTGACCTCTCTACAGATCTGCAGAACATTGCTCTGTCCTCTACTGACAGATACATAGTGATATATTCTGCAGATTATTACACCACTGACCTGTCTACAGATCTGCAGAACATTGCTCTGTCCTCTACTGACAGATACAGAGTGATATATTCTGCAGATTATTACACCACTGACCTCTCTACAGATATGCAGAACATTGCTCTGTCCTCTACTGACAGATACATAGTGATATATTCTGCAGATTATTACACCACTGACCTCTCTAGAGACCTGCAGAACATTGCTCTGTCCTCTACTGACAGATACATAGTGATATATTCTGTAGATTATTACACCACTGACCTCTCTACAGATCTGCAGAACATTGCTCTGTCCTCTCCTGACAGATACAGAGTGATATATTCTGCAGATTATTACACCACTGACCTCTCTAGAGATCTGCAGAACATTGCTCTGTCCTCTCCACCTCCTGACAGATACAGAGTGATATATTCTGCAGATTATTACACCACTGACCTGTCTACAGATCTGCAGAACATTGCTCTGTCCTCTACTGACAGATACAGAGTGATATATTCTGCAGATTATTACACCACTGACCTCTCTAGAGACCTGCAGAACATTGCTCTGTCCTCTACTGACAGATACATAGTGATATATTCTGTAGATTATTACACCACTGACCTCTCTACAGATCTGCAGAACATTGCTCTGTCCTCTCCTGACAGATACAGAGTGATATATTCTGCAGATTATTACACCACTGACCTCTCTAGAGATCTGCAGAACATTGCTCTGTCCTCTCCACCTCCTGACAGATACAGAGTGATATATTCTGCAGATTATTACACCACTGACCTCTCTACAGATCTGCAGAACATTGCTCTGTCCTCTACTGACAGATACATAGTGATATATTCCGTAGATTATTACACCACTGACCTCTCTACAGATCTGCAGAACATTGCTCTGTCCTCTCCACCTCCTGACAGATACAGAGTGATATATTCTGCAGATTATTACACCACTGACCTCTCTAGAGATCTGCAGAACATTGCTCTGTCCTCTACTGACCGATACAGAGTGATATATTCTGCAGATTATTACACCACTGACCTGTCTACAGATCTGCAGAACATTGCTCTGTCCTCTACTGACAGATACAGAGTGATATATTCTGCAGATTATTACACCACTGACCTGTCTACAGATCTGCAGAACATTGCTCTGTCTTCTACTGACAGATACAGAGTGATATATTCTGCAGATTATTACACCACTGACCTGTCTACAGATCTGCAGAACATTGCTCTGTCCTCTCCACCTCCTGACAGATACATAGTGATATATTCTGCAGATTATTACACCACTGACCTGTCTAGAGATCTGCAGAACATTGCTCTGTCCTCTACTGACAGATACAGAGTGATATATTCTGCAGATTATTACACCACTGACCTGTCTACAGATCTGCAGAACATTGCTCTGTCTTCTACTGACAGATACAGAGTGATATATTCTGCAGATTATTACACCACTGACCTGTCTACAGATCTGCAGAACATTGCTCTGTCCTCTACTGACAGATACATAGTGATATATTCTGCAGATTATTACACCACTGACCTCTCTACAGATCTGCAGAACATTGCTCTGTCCTCTACTGACAGATACAGAGTGATATATTCTGCAGATTATTACACCACTGACCTCTCTAGAGATCTGCAGAACATTGCTCCTGTATCACATGACAGATACAGAGTGATATATTCTGCAGATTATTACACCACTGACCTCTCTACAGATCTGCAGAACATTGCTCTGTCCTCTCCTGACAGATACATAGTGATATATTCTGCAGATTATTACACCACTGACCTCTACAGATCTGCAGAACATTGCTCTGTCCTCTACTGACAGATACAGAGTGATATATTCTGCAGATTATTACACCACTGACCTCTCTACAGATCTGCAGAACATTGCTCTGTCCTCTCCACCTCCTGACAGATACATAGTGATATATCCTGCAGATTATTACACCACTGACCTGTCTAGAGATCTGCAGAACATTGCTCTGTCCTCTACTGACAGATACATAGTGATATATTCTGCAGATTATTACACCACTGACCTCTCTACAGATCTGCAGAACATTGCTCTGTCCTCTACTGACAGATACAGAGTGATATATTCTGCAGATTATTACACCACTGACCTCTCTACAGATCTGCAGAACATTGCTCTGTCCTCTACTGACAGATACAGAGTGATATATTCTGCAGAGTATTACACCACTGACCTCTCTACAGATCTGCAGAACATTGCTCTGTCCTCTCCACCTCCAGACAGATACAGAGTGATATATTCTGCAGAGTATTACACCACTGACCTCTCTAGAGATCTGCAGAACATTGCTCTGTCCTCTACTGACAGATACAGAGTGATATATTCTGCAGATTATTACACCACTGACCTGTCTACAGATCTGCTGAACATTGCTCTGTCCTCTCCTGACAGATACATAGTGATATATTCTGCAGATTATTACACCACTGACCTCTACAGATCTGCAGAACATTGCTCTGTCCTCTACTGACAGATACAGAGTGATATATTCTGCAGATTATTACACCACTGACCTCTCTACAGATCTGCAGAACATTGCTCTGTCCTCTACTGACAGATACAGAGTGATATATTCTGCAGATTATTACACCACTGACCTCTCTACAGATCTGCAGAACATTGCTCCTCTACCGCCTGACAGATACAGAGTGATATATTCTGCAGATTATTACACCACTGACCTCTCTACAGATCTGCAGAACATTACTCTGTCCTCTCCACCTCCTGACAGATACAGTGATATATTCTGCAGATTATTACACCACTGACCTCTCTACAGATCTGCAGAACATTGCTCTGTCCTCTACTGACAGATACAGTGATATATTCTGCAGATTATTACACCACTGACCTCTCTACAGATCTGCAGAACATTGCTCTGTCCTCTCCACCTCCTGACAGATACAGTGATATATTCTGCAGATTATTACACCACTGACCTCTCTACAGATCTGCAGAACATTGCTCTGTCCTCTACTGACAGATACAGAGTGATATATTCTGCAGATTATTACACCACTGACCTGTCTACAGATCTGCAGAACATTGCTCTGTCCTCTCCACCTCCTGACAGATACATAGTGATATATTCTGCAGATTATTACACCACTGACCTCTCTTCAGATCTGCAGAACATTGCTCTGTCCTCTCCACCTCCTGACAGATACAGTGATATATTCTGCAGATTATTACACCACTGTCCTCTCTACAGATCTGCAGAACATTGCTCTGTCCTCTACTGACAGATACATAGTGATATATTCTGCAGATTATTACACCACTGACCTGTCTACAGATCTGCAGAACATTGCTCTGTCCTCTCCACCTCCTGACAAATACATAGTGATATATTCTGCAGATTATTACACCACTGACCTCCCTACAGATCTGCAGAACATTGCTCTGTCCTCTACTGACAGATACAGAGTGATATATTCTACAGATTATTACACCACTGACCTCTCTACAGATCTGCAGAACATTGCTCTGTCCTCTACTGACAGATACAGAGTGATATATTCTGCAGATTATTACACCACTGACCTCTCTACAGATCTGCAGAACATTGCTCTGTCCTCTCCACCTCCTGACAGATACATAGTGATATATTCTGCAGATTATTACACCACTGACCTGTCTACAGATCTGCAGAACATTGCTCTGTCCTCTACTGACAGATACATAGTGATATATTCTGCAGATTATTACACCACTGACCTCTCTACAGATCTGCAGAACATTGCTCTGTCCTCTACTGACAGATACATAGTGATATATTCTGCAGATTATTACACCACTGACCTCTCTACAGATCTGCAGAACATTGCTCTGTCCTCTACTGACAGATACAGAGTGATATATTCTGCAGATTATTACACCACTGACCTCTCTACAGATCTGCAGAACATTGCTCTGTCCTCTACTGACAGATACATAGTGATATATTCTGCAGAGTATTACACCACTGACCTCTCTACAGATCTGCAGAACATTGCTCCTCTACTGACAGATACAGAGTGATATATTCTGCAGATTATTACACCACTACCCTCTCTACAGATCTGCAGAACATTGCTCTGTCCTCTCCACCTCCTGACAGATACAGTGATATATTCTGCAGATTATTACACCACTGACCTCTCTACAGATCTGCAGAACATTGCTCTGTCCTCTACTGACAGATACAGAGTGATATATTCTGCAGATTATTACACCACTGACCTCTCTAGATATCTGCAGAACATTGCTCTGTCCTCTCCACCTCCTGACAGATACATAGTGATATATTCTGCAGATTATTACACCACTGACCTCTCTACAGATCTGCAGAACATTGCTCTGTCCTCTACTGACAGATACAGAGTGATATATTCTGCAGATTATTACACCACTGACCTGTCTACAGATCTGCAGAACATTGCTCTGTCCTCTACTGACAGATACAGAGTGATATATTCTGCAGATTATTACACCACTGACCTCTCTACAGATCTGCAGAACATTGCTCTGTCCTCTCCACCTCCTGACAGATACAGAGTGATATATTCTGCAGATTATTACACCACTGACCTCTCTACAGATCTGCAGAACATTGCTCTGTCCTCTACACCTCCTGACAGATACATAGTGATATATTCTGCAGATTATTACACCACTGACCTCTCTACAGATCTGCTGAACATTGCTCTGTCCTCTCCACCTCCTGACAGATACATAGTGATATATTCTGCAGATTATTACACCACTGACCTCTCTACAGATCTGCAGAACATTGCTCTGTCCTCTCCACCTCCTGACAGATACATAGTGATATATTCTGCAGATTATTACACCACTGACCTCTCTACAGATCTGCAGAACATTGCTCTGTCCTCTACCTCCTGACAGATACAGTGATATATTCTGCAGATTATTACACCACTGACCTCTCTACAGATCTGCAGAACATTGCTCTGTCCTCTCCACCTCCTGACAGATACATAGTGATATATTCTGCAGATTATTACACCACTGACCTGTCTACAGATCTGCAGAACATTGCTCTGTCCTCTACTGACAGATACAGAGTGATATATTCTGCAGATTATTACACCACTGACCTCTCTACAGATCTGCAGAACATTGCTCTGTCCTCTACTGACAGATACAGAGTGATATATTCTGCAGATTATTACACCACTGACCTCTCTACAGATCTGCAGAACATTGCTCTGTCCTCTCCACCTCCAGACAGATACAGAGTGATATATTCTGCAGATTATTACACCACTGACCTCTCTAGATATCTGCAGAACATTGCTCTGTCCTCTACTGTCAGATACAGAGTGATATATTCTGCAGATTATTACACCACTGACCTCTCTACAGATCTGCAGAACATTGCTCTGTCCTCTACTGACAGATACAGAGTGATATATTCTGCAGATTATTACACCACTAACCTCTCTACAGATCTGCAGAACATTGCTCTGTCCTCTACTGACAGATACAGAGTGATATATTCTGCAGATTATTACACCACTGACCTCTCTAGATATCTGCAGAATATTGCTCTGTCCTCTCCACCTCCTGACAGATACAGAGTGATATATTCTGCAGATTATTACACCACTGACCTGTCTACAGATCTGCAGAACATTGCTCTGTCCTCTCCACCTCCTGACAGATACATAGTGATATATTCTGCAGATTATTACACCACTGACCTCTCTAGAGATCTGCAGAACATTGCTCTGTCCTCTACTGACAGATACATAGTGATATATTCTACAGATTATTACACCACTGACCTCTCTAGATATCTGCAGAACATTGCTCTGTCCTCTCCACCTCCTGACAGATACAGAGTGATATATTCTGCAGATTATTGCACCACTGACCTCTCTACAGATCTGCAGAACATTGCTCTGTCCTCTCCACCTCCTGACAGATACAGAGTGATATATTCTGCAGAGTATTACACCTATAACCTTCGGACCCCCATAGAACACAGGTTCCCTGGATAAATTCCCCAATCTAGAAATGAAAACACTAAAAATGGTAAAAATAAATCTGTTTATTATGGAATCTGGTAGAATTTCTGTGCGGTTTTCTGTGTCTCCGGCCCTTTAACATGCGATGATCGGTGAGATGAAGAGGGGGAGGGTCCTTCTTCACCCGTGGATATGGCCGCCAGTCCACCCTTACACAGCTCGATCCTGGATCAGAAGAAACCGAAAACTTTTTTCATATTTTTCAAAGTCGGATCCTAGAAAAGGAAAAAATACAAATAAGCAAAAAAATTCACAAAACCTTCACCACAAGGAGAAGATGAAGACGAGCGGAAGACGTCAGACTTACCGGATCTCGCGTCTGCTCATCACTGGAGGAGTCTTCATGGGAATTTCTGATGGTTTAGGTGGTAAAGGCCACGATGTTGGGGTGACAACTGCAAAACAAATCAGAAATTCAGTGTCCAGGCGGCTGTAGAAGAGTCGTGAGGTGAGAAGATCATCAGTGGACGGCACTTACCTCACCTAAAGATGGTAAATGGGCCCCGAGCGGCAGATGGAAATAAGATGGCCGCTATCTCTCCCGGGGGTTGGGGGCCCTGATGGTAAATGGGCCCCAAGTGGCAGATGTTACTAAAATGGCCACTTTCTCTTTCGGGGGTTGGAGGCCCTGATGTTAACCGTAGCCCCCGAAAGGTCGTCCATCTCCACATCAGGAGCTGGAAATTGGCGTCCGCCAACCTCCATCTTCCCATCCTCCATCTCCACGTCCTCTGGAAACTGGCGTCCGCCAGCCTCCATCTTCTCATCCTCCTCCTCCATCTCCACGTCCTCTGGAAACTGGCGTCCGCCAGCCTCCATCTTCTCATCCTCCTCCTCCATCTCCACGTCCTCCGGAAATTGGCGTCCGCCAACTTCCATCTTCTCTACAACACTCATCATTGGAAACATCACCATCCTCCTCCTCTTCATATGAGACACGTCCATGACGAGAGCCAGCAAGAGAAACTGACACCGCGGTCAATGTGTGACCCCAATTTATAAACTTGATGATGTCACAACCTGAGGGCCATTATGTGCAAACGGAACACATGCAGATCACAGGCCCCGCCCTTCACATGACATCACGCTCAGATTCCCTAGAGGACGTCACGCTCAGAGAAATAGAATCTGCCCACATTCTAGATGACATCACAAGAAGCGTATCCCAGTGAACCGTTACAACAGAGCGGCCATTTATAACGTAATATGGTAGAAGAATACAGACAGTCGGGGGTTTTAAATAAAACATTTTTACACCGTTCACTGTGTGAGTCACATAATGCTATGTTGTAATAGTTCCGGACTTTTACCGATGCAGCGATACCAATTTTATTATTATTTTATTTTTACATTGTGCTTGGGGAAAATGGGAAATGTTTTTTTTTTTTTACACAGATTTTATTAGTTCCCCTAGGGGACTTGAACCAGTGATCATTAGATCGCTGGTACAATACACTGCAATACATGGATGAGTTACGGAAACAGCGTAACTCGCTGAGCTACGCTGTTTCCGGAACTCCCATAGTAGTGAATGTCAGTTATAGAAGCAGCGTAGCGTGCTACTCTGTAGCCGTAACTACTATTCAGTTCTATGGGAGTTGCGGAAACTGCGTAGCTCAGAGAGTTACGCTGTTTGCGTAACTCGAACATGTAACCAGGAAGTGAAGTGGCCGGAAGACCGCGGAGTCGGGTAAGATGGAATGGGGCTTAGGGGGCCCCGTTCTAGAGATATTACACCTGTGGATATGTCATAAATGTCCTTCGTAGGAAAACCAATATAAATGCCGCGGTCGCTATTGACCGCAGTATTTAACTAAACAGCGCCATCTCTGTTCCTAGCCGGTAGTGCAGCGTGTCAGAAGCTGACACCTGCAGTGTATGGAGCAGGCTCATCGCGTGAGCCCGCTCCATACATCATCCCCTCCCCCGCCTGATGATGTGCTGGCACATCACGGGTCGGGAAGGGGTTAAGTAAGGAGCGGTCAGGGGGCCCAACTAGAACACGCAGGGACTTTTTAGCAAGATTTATACAGACAGTCGGGTCCCACTACACCCTCTGGGAAAGTTTCTATCACCTCAAAGAATTCCCAAACCAATGTGGCCAATTCCACAGACTTTGTAAAATATAGAATCGCAGCCATAAAACATACAACACGGCATTTACATGCGTGTTCATGGACTCTCACCCGAAATTGTGTTCATGCCAAGACCGCATGGCTTTTGGGGCGAGTGGTGTAATATGTGACCCCAGAGAAGAATCGCTCAATGTTTTTATAGCTAATGCAATGCCACGTGGGAAACACCCCCCACCATGGGTCATGGGTGCCAAGTGGGCGAGATGTCACAGGGTCACAGCTATGTCATGAGACGTGACATCATCAAATTTACCAGAATGGGGTCAATTAACAAAATAAACCAAAACTTGTAAAAACACAGAGGTCATATCTGCCCATGTGATCTGTCAGCGCCGTCCTCCTGTAATACGATGCTTTATATGGGGAGGGCGGGGGTCCGGATGAGATCTTATTCTGGATGTCATTGATGTTCTACCCTTTTCATTAAACCTTTGTATAAATCAGTTCACCAACCTGCAGAACTACAACTCCCAGCATGTCCTGAGAGACACATTGGGGGTTTTAGATTTGCAACAGCTGGTGTCCAATCTGAAAAAAGCCGGAAGGCCACGGAGATCAGTGGAAATGATGTACTACAAGTCACGTGGTCTGTGGTGGGACAAATATTACAAGGAGACTCCATGATTTTCCTGTTCCGCACATGAATTACCCTCCCCACAAATGTAGTAATGGCCCCCACATCACAGATTTACAGCAGATGTTCTCTACATGGCCGCCAATGCCAGCCTGTGCCCCCAGTAATGCCAATATAGATCTGTCTCTTCTTACCTTGTGATGTGCGGGGCCGGTAGTCCTCCATCATGACCTCCTCGTACAGATCCTTGTGTCCTTCTAGATACTCCCACTCCTCCATGGAGAGATAGACAGTGACATCCTGACACCTTATAGGAACCTGACACACACAATGATACAGTCATTACCCAGACACCTCCAGTGCTGTTACTGGAGAATTTCCCAGCATTCCCAGCAGCGTCACCTCTCCAGTCAGCAGCTCCGTCATCTTGTAGATCAGTTCTAAGATCTTCTTCTCATGTATCCGGGAGTGAGGGGGAGGCTCTGTGATGGGACTACTGCTCCATCCTCCTGACTCATGGATGATGGGACTCGTACAGTCACCCGATGTCTTCTTCACTATTGTGTACTCCTGTGTATGGAGAGAGACACTTAGAGAACTGAACACAGTATTCCCCCCTCAGTAGAAAGAGGGAGATTGTGACCCCGCTGTATAGAGCTCTAGTGACCCCACATCTGTAATACTGGAGACCTCACCTACAAAAAGACATTGAGAAAATAGAACGAGGCCAAAACTAAAAAGGAAATAATATTGGGGGGACTAGATGGACCATGTGCTCTCCTCCTGCCGTCATCTCCTATGTTTCTATATAGATGTCATCCTGATCCTCCTGGTTCCTGGTCATTCTCATTGCTCTACAACATTACTATTGCAGCATTGGTGACATGACACATAACTGACCATATTGGTGGCTGACCTTCAGCTTCTTGACGTCACTTGGAAGATCTGGACGTTGTTATACAGGACACTGGATTATTCCTATTATGTATTGTCCCTTCCCTATGTGGGACTTGTTCTATAATGTAGAAAAGTTTACCTCTCCGCTCAACAGGTAGATGATCTCCAAGGTGAAGTCTAATATTCTTCTGCTCATCTCATTCCTGTCCTTGTCCATCCTTGGTGGGTCATTCAGGAGAAGGAACGTTGTGGAGGAGAAGATGAGAAAACTGGAGGAACTGGAGGATCTAGTACTGCAGACGTCTTTATGAAGAAAGGAGAAGATGGAGATCATACAGGGGACAACATCATGTGTGACATACAGAACCTCACTTATTCATCATTGAGAGAAACATCTTCTCAGAGCCGTCACCACATGGAATAAAGGGGTATTCCCAACACGGACATTTCCCCCCAGGATAAGCCAGAAATGTCTGATAGATGCGGCTCCACCTCTGGGTGGCCTTGTTAGGCGGTTCCTGTAACTCCTATAGAAGTGAATGGAGAGACACAATCTGCTCAGGTCCTCCTGCTATATAATCTGCTGCCAACAGATCAGACTGGTGGTCAGTGTGACAGATGCCCTTTATGAATGAATACACCCCTAATATAAGTTTTTACAGATATTAGAAGTTACCTCAGAGATCCTGGATCTTCAGAGACATCTAAAATTCTTAATTATTATAGTATTCCCCTTTTCCTTGTAGATTATTTTACCGGATAGTAACTTTATTCACATCTGAAAGACATGAATGTGCGGAAGGTCCGGCCAGTCCTGCGAACATGTGCGGAAGGTCCCGCCAGTCCTGCGAGCGTGTGCGGAAGGTCCCGCCAGTCCTGCGAGCATGTGCGGAAGGTCTCGCCAGTCCTGCGAGCATGTGCGAAAGGTCCCGCCAGTCCTGCGAGCATGTGCGGAAGGTCTCGCCAGTCCTGCGAGCATGTGCGGAAGGTCCCGCCAGTCCTGCGAGCATGTGCGGAAGGTCTCGCCAGTCCTGCGAGCATGTGCGGAAGGTCCCGCCAGTCCTGCGAGCATGTGCGGAAGGTCCCGCCAGTCCTGCGTGCATGTGCAGGAGGTCCTGCCAGTCCTGCGAGCATGTGCGAAAGGTCCCGCCAGTCCTGCGAGCATGTGCGGAAGGTCCCGCCAGTCCAGTGTGCATGTGCGGAAGGTCCCGCTAGTCCAGTGTGTATGTATGGAAGGTCCTGGTAGTTTAGTGTGAGGAAGCAGCATGTATTGTGTGGTGTGTGCAGGATCTCTGCATCATCTTATTACTTAGCAGTCACATCTTACACACAGACTTCTGTAAAGTGTGACCTGTCCTCCGCCTTCTACATTACTCTGTGCCTCTCCTTCTAGACCTGTCCTCTGCTTCTACATTACTCTGTGCCTCTCCTTCTAGACCTGTCCTCTGCTTCTACATTACTCTGTGCTTTTCCTTTTAAACCTGTTCTCCCACTTCTTCATTATTCTGTGCTCCTTCTAGACCTGTCCTCTGCTTCTACATTACTCTGTGCCTCTCCTCCTAGACCTGTCCTCTGCTTCTACATTACTCTGTGCTCCTCCTTCTAGACCTGTCCTCTGCTTCTGCATTACTCTGTGCTCCTCCTTCTAGACCTGTCCTCTGCTTCTACATTACTCTGTGCTCCTCCTTCTTCTAGACCTGTCCTCTGCTTCTACATTACTCTGTGCTCCTCCTTCTAGACCTGTCCTCTGCTTCTACATTACTCTGTGCTCCTCCTTCTAGACCTGTCCTCTGCTTCTACATTACTCTGTGCTCCTCCTTCTAGACCTGTCCTCTGCTTCTACATTACTCTGTGCTCCTCCTTCTAGACCTGTCCTCTGCTTCTACATTACTCTGTGCTCTTCCTTCTAGACCTGTCCTCTGCTTCTACATTACTCTGTGCTCCTCCTTCTAGACCTGTCCGCCACCTTCTAGACCTGTCCTCTGCTTCTACATTACTCTGTGCTCCTCCTTCTAGACCTGTCCGCCACCTTCTAGACCTGTCCTCTGCTTCTACATTACTCTGTGCTCTTCCTTCTAGACCTGTCCTCTGCTTCTACATTACTCTGTGCTCCTTCTTCTAGACCTGTCCTCTGCTTCTACATTACTCTGTGCTCCTCCTTCTAGACCTGTCCTCTGCTTCTACATTACTCTGTGGTCTTCCTTCTAGACCTGTCCTCTGCTTCTAGACTTGGCCCTCTCCTGGATCTCCTCATACCTTACCAACTAAAGATTTACTCCCTTATGGGTCTCAGTGTTCTGAATCCCTTACTCTTCTCCATCTAAAATTTTGGTCAAATTTACCTCTGGTCTTGATGTTACCTCCCTGTTATCTAGAATGTCTAACAGTTATCTCCTCTTTCACCTCCCACTTCCTTAAGATTAACATGGAGAAAACTGAATCATCTTTTCCCCATTTCACTCAACCCCCTTACCAGAACTATCAAATCACAGTTAATGGCTCCACTCTTTTCCCCGTCTCACAGGTCTGCTACATTGGGATAATCCTTAATTTCAAATAGCACAGCCAAGCGCTTACCACTTCTTGCTGCCTCAACCTCAAAAACTCTCTTGAAGTCAGTCTTTCCTCGAACAGACAAACATGCTAGTATATATGCCCTCATCATCTACTGTCTAGACTACTCCAACACCCTTCTCTGTGGCTTCCCATGTAACACTATTGCACCCCTCCTACCAATTCTCAACTCAGCTGCAAGGGTAAATCTACCACTCCCCTCATTCCACCTCTGCGGTCACTGGCCACCCATTGCCTACTAAATTAAGTTATACATATTAAAAATGACATGCAAGGCTGTCAACAAACCATCCCCTCCATACATCTCTGCCCTAATCTCCTGATACCTCCCCACACATAATCTCCGGTCCTCACAAGACCTTCTTTGTTTTCATTTTATCTGTTCCTCACATCATCGTCTAGAAGATTTCTCCCGTGCATCCCCCATACTCTGGAACTCTTTAACCCAACACATCAGATCTCTCCCACCATCCAAACCTTCACTAGTAACCTGAACACCCCCTCTTCAGAAAAGCTTACACCCTAAAATAACCGGCTGCCACTACTCCACCGGATGACCAGCTTCTACCCTCAACTACTGTCTCCTCTTGTAGTGTCTATGCGGGCAGGGTCTCTCCTTCTCTTGTAGAGTGCAGTCTACGCGGGCAGTGTCTCTCCTCTTGTAGAGTGCAGTCTACGCAGGCAGGGTCTCTCCTATTGTAGAGTGCAGTCTACGCAGGCAGGGTCTCTCCTCTTGTAGAGTGCAGTCTATGTGGGCAGGGTCTCTCCTTCTCTTGTAGAGTGCAGTCTACGCGGGCAGGGTCTCTCTCCTATTGTAGAGTACAGTCTACGCGGGCAGGGTCTCTCCTTCTCTTGTAGAGTGAAGTCTACGCGAGCAGGGTCTCTCTTCTTGTAGAGTGCAGTCTATATGGGCAGGGTCTCTCCTCTTGTAGAGTGTAGTCTATGTGGGCAGGGTCTCCTCTTGTTGAGTGCTGTCTACGCGGGCAGGGTCTCTACTTTTCTTGTAGAGTGCAGTCTACGCGGGCAGGGTCTCTCCTCTTGTAGAGTGCAGTCTATGTGGGCAGGGTCTCTCCTTCTCTTGTAGAGTGTAGTCTATGTGGGCAGGGTCTCCTCTTGTTGAGTGCAGTCTACGCGGGCAGGGTCTCTCCTTCTCTTGTAGAGTGCAGTCTACGCGGGCAGAGTCTCTCCTTCTCTTGTAGAGTGCAGTCTATGCAGGCAGGGTCTCTCCTTCTCTTGTAGAGTGCAGTATACGCGGGTAGGGTCTCTCCTTCTCTTGTAGAGTGTAGTCTATGTGGGCAGGGTCTCTCCTTCTCTTGTAGAGTGCAGTCTACACGGGCAGGGTCTCTCCTTCTCTTGTCGAGTGCAGTCTACACGGGCAGGGTCTCTCCTCTTGTCGAGTGCAGTCTACACGGGCAGGGTCTCTCTTTCTCTTGTAGAGTGCAGTCTACGCGGGCAGGGTCTCTCCTATTGTAGAGTGCAGTCTACGCGGGCAGGGTCTCTCCTCTTGTAGAGTGCAGTCTACGCAGGCAGGGTCTCTCCTATTGTAGAGTGCAGTCTACGCAGGCAGGGTCTCTCCTCTTGTAGAGTGCAGTCTATGTGGGCAGGGTCTCTCCTTCTCTTGTAGAGTGCAGTCTACGCGGGCAGGGTCACTCTCCTATTGTAGAGTACAGTCTATGCGGGCAGGGTCTCTCCTTCTCTTGTAGAGTGCAGTCTACGTGGGCAGGGTCTCTCCTTCTCTTGTAGAGTGCAGTCTACGCGGGCAGGGTCTCTCCTCTTGTAGAGTGCAGTCTATGTGGGCAGGGTCTCTCCTTCTCTTGTAGAGTACAGTCTACGCGGGCAGGGTCACTCTCCTATTGTAGAGTACAGTCTACGCGGGCAGGGTCTCTCCTTCTCTTGTAGAGTGCAGTCTACGTGGGCAGGGTCTCTCCTTCTCTTGTAGAGTGCAGTCTACGCGGGCAGGGTCACTCTCCTATTGTAGAGTACAGTCTACGCGGGCAGGGTCTCTCCTTCTCTTGTAGAGTGCAGTCTATGTGGGCAGGGTCTCTCCTTCTCTTGTAGAGTGTAGTCTATGTGGGCAGTGTCTCCTCTTTTTGAGTGCAATCTACGCGGGCAAGGTCTCTCCTTCTCTTGTAGAGTGCAGTCTACGCGGGCAGAGTCTCTCCTTCTCTTGTAGAGTGCAGTCTACGCGGGCAGGGTCTCTCCTTCTCTTGTAGAGTGCAGTCTATGTGGGCAGGGTCTCTCCTACTCTTGTAGAGTGCAGTTTACGCGGGCAGGGTCTCTCCTTCTCTTGTAGAGTGCAGTCTACGCAGGCAGGGTCTCTCCTCTTGTAGAGTGCAGTCTATGTGAGCAAGGTCTCTCCTTCTCTTGTAGAGTGTAGTCTATGTGGGCAGGGTCTCTCCTCTTGTAGAGTGTAGTAAACGCGGGCAGGGTCTCTCCTTCTCTTGTAGAGTGCAGTCTACGCGGGCAGGGTCTCTCCTTTTGTATAGTGCAGTCTATGTGGGCAGGGTCTCTCCTTCTCTTGTAGAGTGCAGTTTACGCGGCAGGGTCTCTCCTTCTCTTGTAGAGTGCAGTCTATGTGGGCAGGGTCTCTCCTTCTCTTGTAGAGTGCAGTCTACGCGGGCAGGGTCACTCTCCTATTGTAGAGTACAGTCTATGCGGGCAGGGTCTCTCCTTCTCTTGTAGAGTGCAGTCTACGTGGGCAGGGTCTCTCCTTCTCTTGTAGAGTGCAGTCTACGCGGGCAGGGTCTCTCCTCTTGTAGAGTGCAGTCTATGTGGGCAGGGTCTCTCCTTCTCTTGTAGAGTACAGTCTACGCGGGCAGGGTCACTCTCCTATTGTAGAGTACAGTCTACGCGGGCAGGGTCTCTCCTCTTGTAGAGTGCAGTCTACGTGGGCAGGGTCTCTCCTTCTCTTGTAGAGTGCAGTCTACGCGGGCAGCGTCTCTCCTATTGTAGAGTACAGTCTACGCGGGCAGGGTCTCTCCTTCTCTTGTAGAGTGCAGTCTATGTGGGCAGGGTCTCTCCTTCTCTTGTAGAGTGTAGTCTATGTGGGCAGTGTCTCCTCTTGTTGAGTGCAATCTACGCGGGCAAGGTCTCTCCTTCTCTTGTAGAGTGCAGTCTACGCGGGCAGAGTCTCTCCTTCTCTTGTAGAGTGCAGTCTACGCGGGCAGGGTCTCTCCTTCTCTTGTAGAGTGCAGTCTATGTGGGCAGGGTCTCTCCTACTCTTGTAGAGTGCAGTTTACGCGGGCAGGGTCTCTCCTTCTCTTGTAGAGTGCAGTCTACGCAGGCAGGGTCTCTCCTCTTGTAGAGTGCAGTCTATGTGAGCAAGGTCTCTCCTTCTCTTGTAGAGTGTAGTCTATGTGGGCAGGGTCTCTCCTCTTGTAGAGTGTAGTAAACGCGGGCAGGGTCTCTCCTTCTCTTGTAGAGTGCAGTCTACGCGGGCAGGGTCTCTCCTTTTGTATAGTGCAGTCTATGTGGGCAGGGTCTCTCCTTCTCTTGTAGAGTGCAGTTTACGCGGCAGGGTCTCTCCTTCTCTTGTAGAGTGCAGTCTACGCGGGCAGGGTCTCTCCTCTTGTAAAGTGCAGTCTATGTGGGCAGGGTCTCTTCTTCTCTTGTAGAGTACAGTCTACGCGGGCAGGGTCTCTCCTTCTCTTGTAGAGTGCAGTCTATGTGGGCAGGGTCTCTCCTTCTCTTGTAGAGTGCAGGCTACGCGGGCAGGGTCTCTCCTTCTCTTGTAGAGTGCAGTCTACACGGGCAGGGTCTCTCCTTCTCTTGTAGAGTGCAGTCTACGAGGGCAGGGTCTCTCTCCCTCTGGACCAGTCTGTCATTCATTAATGTTTGTCTCTTCTTATGTACTTAACCCCTTGGACACGCAGCCAATTCAAATTTTTCCTCCCTCCTTCCAAAAGCCAGAACTTTTTTTTTTTCCGTTGGCATAGCCGTATGAGAACATGTCTTGTGCTGGACGTGAAGTAATTTTAAAAGGGGTTTTCCACGATCGGACAACGGATGACCTCCACTGGATAGGTCATCAGTATATGATGGTGGGGGTCCGACACTCGCACCCCGCACCGATCAGCTGCTCCTGCTGCCGGATGTTTTGAACGGTATGCAGTAGTTGGAGCCTAAAACAAATGGCTCCGACCACTGCACAGCGGCCGTTCTGTAGAACTGCAGCTCTGCTCCTATTCACTTTAACACTGCAGCACGACCGCTCTATTCCGTGATTGGAGCATCTGCTTTCAGCATGGACGTCTGGTGCCCGGAGGCCGCTGGAGCAGATGATCGGTGCGGAGTCCGGGTGTCAGACCCCCACAGATCATATACCGATGACCTATCTGGTGAAGGTCATCAGTTGTCCGATCGTGGAAAACCCCTTTATTGTCCCCTATAATGTGCTGGGAAAGAGAAGACAATTGTGGGCTGGAATAGCAGAAAACGCAGTGAATCCTATTGTACTTTGGGTTTCGTTTTTGCGGCGTTCACCATGCGGTAGAAATGACTTATTACCTTTATTCTTCAACACAATTACGACGACACCAAATTTATATATTTATCTTCTACAAGGAAAGAAAAATTTGTTCAAAAAAGAAAAAACAGTTTTGCGTTGCCATTTTTTGAGATAGAACGTTTTATATTTCCGGTGATTGCGCGGTGTGAGGGGGTTTATATTTCCGGTGATTGCGCGGTGTGAGGGGTTTTATATTTCCGGTGATGGCGCGGTGTGAGGGGTTTATATTTCCGGTGATTGCGCGGTGTGAGGGGTTTTATATTTCCGGTGATTGCGCGGTGGGGGGGGTTTATATTTCCGGTGATTGCGCGGTGTGAGAGGTTTTATATTTCGGTGATTGCGCGGTGTGGGGGGTTTTATATTTCCGGTGATTGCGCGGTGTGGGGGGGATTTATATTTCCGGTGATTGCGCGGTGTGAGGGGTTTTATATTTCCGGTGATTGCGCGGTGTGAGGGGTTTATATTTCCGGTGATGGCGCGGTGTGAGGGGTTTTATATTTCTGGTGATTGCGCGGTGTGAGGGGTTTATATTTCCGGTGATTGCGCGGTGTGAGGGGTTTATATTTCCGGTGATTGCGCGGTGTGAGGGGTTTTATATTTCCGGTGATTGCGCGGTGTGGGGGGTTTTATATTTCCGGTGATTGCGCGGTGTGGGGGGTTTATATTTCCGGTGATTGCGCGGTGTGAGGGGTTTTATATTTCCGGTGACTGCGCGGTGTGAGAGGTTTTATATTTCCGGTGATTGCGCGGTGTGAGAGGTTTTATATTTCCGGATATTGCGCGGTGTGAGGGGTTTATATTTCCGGTGATTGCGCGGTGTGATGGGTTTTATATTTCCAGTGATTGCGCGGTGTGAGGGTTTTATATTTCCGGTGATTGCGCGGTGTGAGGGGTTTTATATTTCCAGTGATTGCGCGGTGTGAGGGGGTTTATATTTCCGGTTATTGCGCGGTGTGAGGGGGTTTATATTTCCGGTGATTGCGCGGTGTGAGGAGGTTTTATATTTCCGGTGATTGCGCTGTGTGGGGGGTTTTATATTTCCGGTGATTGCGCGGTGTGAGGGGGTTTATATTTCCGGTGATTGCGCGGAGTGGGGGGGGTTTATATTTCCGGTGATTGCGCGGTGTGGGGGGGGTTTATATTTCCGGTGATTGCGCGGTGTGGGTGGGTTTATATTTCCGGTGATTGCGCAGTGTGGGGGGTTTTATATTCCCGGTGATTGCGCGGTGTGGGGGGGTTTATATTCCCGGTGATTGCGCGGTGTGAGGGGTTTATATTTCCGGTGATTGCGCGGTGTGAGGGGTTTTATATTTCCGGTGATTGCGCGGTGTGAGGGGTTTATATTTCCGGTGATTGCGCGGTGTGGGGGGTTTATATTTCCGGTGATTGCGCGGTGTGAGGGGTTTATATTTCCGGTGATTGCGCGGTGTGGGGGGGTTTTATATTTCCGGTGATTGCGCGGTGTGGGGGGGTTTATATTTCCGTGATTGCGCGGTGTGGGGGGGGTTTATATTTCCGGTGATTGCGCGGTGTGAGGGGTTTATATTTCCGGTGATTGCGCGGTGTGAGGGGGTTTATATTTCCGGTGATTGCGCGGTGTGAGGGGTTTTATATTTCCGGTAATTGCACGGTGTGTTGTGTTTTATATTTCCGGTGATTGCGCGGTGTGAGGGGTTTTATATTTCCGGTAATTGCACGGTGTGTTGTGTTTTATATTTCCAGTGATTGCGCGGTGTGAGGGGTTTATATTTCCGGTGATTGCGCGGTGTGAGGGGTTTATATTTCCGGTGATTGCGCGGTGTGAGGGGTTTTATATTTCCGGTGATTGCGCGGGGTGAGGGGTTTTATATTTCCGGTGATTGCGCGGTGTGAGGGTTTTATATTTCCGGTGATTGCGCGGTGAGAGGGGTTTATATTTCCGGTGATTGCGCGGTGAGAGGGGTTTATATTTCCGGTGATTGCGCGCTGTGAGAGGTTTTATATTTCTGGTGATTGCGCGGTGTGAGGGGCTTTATAATTCCGGTGATTGCGGGGTGTGAGGGGGCTTATATTTCCGGTGATTGCGCGGTGTGAGGGGTTTTATATTTCCGGTGATTGCGCGGTGTGAGGGGTTTTATATTTCCGGTGATTGCGCGGTGTGAGGGGGTTTTATATTTCCGGTGATTGCGCGGTGTGAGGGGTTTTATATTTCCGGTGATTGCGAGGTGTGGGGGGTTTTATATTTCCAGTGATTGCGCCGTGTGAGGGGTTTATATTTCCGGTGATTGCGCGGTGTGAGGGTTTTTATATTTCCGGTGATTGCGCGGTGTGAGGGGTTTTATATTTCTGATGATTGCGCGGTGTGAGGAGTTTATATTTCCGGTGATTGTGCGGTGTGAGGGGGTTTTATATTTCCGGTAATTGCGCGGTGTGAGGGGTTTTATATTTCCGGTGATTGCGAGGTGTGGGGGGTTTTATATTTCCAGTGATTGCGCCGTGTGAGGGGTTTATATTTCCGGTGATTGCGCGGTGTGAGGGTTTTTATATTTCCGGTGATTGCGCGGTGTGAGGGGTTTTATATTTCTGATGATTGCGCGGTGTGAGGAGTTTATATTTCCGGTGATTGTGCGGTGTGAGGGGTTTATATTTCCGGTGATTGCGCGGTGTGAGGGGGTTTTATATTTCCAGTGATTGCACGGTGTGAGAGATTTATATTTCCGGTAATTGCGCGGTGTGAGGGGTTTTATATTTCCGGTGATTGCGCGGTGTGTGGGGTTTATATTTCCGGTGATTGCGCGGTGTGAGGGGTTTTATATTTCCGGTGATTGCGCGGTGTGGGAGATTTTATATTTCCGGTGATTGCGCGGTGTGAGGGGTTTATATTTCCGGTGATTGCGCGGTGTGGGGGGTTTTATATTTCCGGTGATTGCGCGGTGTGGGGGGTTTTATATTTCCGGTGATTGCGCGGTGTGAGGGGTTTATATTTCCCGTGATTGCGCGGTGTGGGGGGTTTATATTTCCGGTGATTGCGCGGTGTGAGGGTTTTATATTTCCGGTGATTGCGAGGTGTGAGGGGTTTTATATTTCCGGTGATTGCGCGGTGTGAAGGGTTTATATTTCCAGTGATTGCGCGGTGCGGGGGGTTTTATATTTCAGCTGATTGCGGGGTGTGAGGGGTTTTATATTTCCGGTGATTGCGCGGTGTGGGGGGTTTTATATTTCCAGTGATTGCGCGGTGCGGGGGGGGTTTTATATTTCAGCTGATTGCGGGGTGTGAGGGGTTTTATATTTCCGGTGAGTGCGCGGTGTGAGGGGTTTTATATTTCCAGTGATTGCACGGTGTGGGGGGGTTTTATATTTCCAGTGATTGCGCGGTGTGGGGGGGTTTTATAATTCCGGTGATTGCGCGGTGTGAGGGGTTTTATATTTCCGGTGAGTGCGCGGTGTGAGGGGTTTTATATTTCCGGTGATTGCGCAGTGTTATATTTCCGGTGATTGCGCGGTGTGAGGGGTTTTATATTTCCGGTGATTGCGCAGTGTGAGTGGTTTATATTTCCGGTGATTGCGCGGTGTGAGGGTTTTATATTTCCGGTGATTGTGCGGTGTGAGGGGTTTATAGTTCCGGTGATTGCGCTGTGTGAGGGGTTTTATATTTCCGGTGATTGCGCGGTGTGAGGGGGTTTATATTTCCGGTGATTGCGCGGTGTGGGGGGTTTTATATTTCCGGTGATTGCGCGGTGTGGGGGGTTTTATATTTCCGGTGATTGCGCGGTGTGGGGGAGGGGTTTATATTTCCGGTGATTGCGCGGAGTGAGGGGTTTATATTTCCGGTGATTGCGTGGTGTGGGGGGTTTTATATTTCCGGTGATTGCGCGGTGTGAGGGGTTTATATTTCCGGTGATTGCGCTGTATGAGGGGCTTATATTTCCAGTGATTGCGCGGTGTGAGGGGTTTTATATTTCCGGTGATTGCGCGGTGTGGGGGGTTTATATTTCCGGTGATTGCGCGGTGTGAGGGGTTTATATTTCCGGTGATTGCGCGGTGTGAGGGGTTTTATATTTCCGGTGATTGCGCGGTGTGAGGGGTTTATATTTCCGGTGATTGCGCGGTGTGAGGGGTTTTATATTTCCGGTGATTGCGCGGTGTGAGGGGTTTATATTTCCGGTGATTGCGCGGTGTGAGTGGTTTTATATTTCCGGTGATTGCGCGGTGTGAGGGGTTTTATATTTCCGGTGATTGCGCGGTGTGGGGGGTTTTATATTTCCGGTGATTGCGCGGTGTGAGGGGTTTTATATTTCCGGTGATTGCGCGTTGTGAGGGGTTTTATATTTCCGGTGATTGCGTGGTGTGGGGGGTTTATATTTCCGGTGATTGCGTGCAGTGGGGGGGTTTATATTTCCGGTGATTGCGCGGTGTGAGGGGTTTATATTTCCGGTGATTGCGCGGTGTGAGGGGTTTATATTTCCGGTGATTGCGCTGTGTGAGGGGGTTTTATATTTCCGGTGATTGCGCGGTGTGAGGGGTTTTATATTTCCGGTGATTGCGCGGTGTGAGGGGGTTTTATATTTCCGGTGATTGCGCGGTGTGAGGGGTTTTATATTTCCGGTGATTGCGCGGTGTGAGGGGTTTTATATTTCCGGTGATTGCGCGGTTTGGGGGTTTATATTTCCGGTGATTGCGCGGGGTGAGGGGTTTTATATTTCCGGTGATTGCGCGGTGTGAGGGTTTTATATTTCCGGTGATTGCGCGGTGAGAGGGGTTTATATTTCCGGTGATTGCGCGCTGTGAGAGGTTTTATATTTCTGGTGATTGCGCGGTGTGAGGGGCTTTATAATTCCAGTGATTGCGGGGTGTGAGGGGGCTTATATTTCCGGTGATTGCGCGGTGTGAGGGGTTTTATATTTCCGGTGATTGCGCGGTGTGAGGGGTTTTATATTTCCGGTGATTGCGCGGTGTAAGGGGGTTTTATATTTCTTGTGATTGCGCGGTGTGAGGGGTTTATATTTCCGGTGATTGCGCGGTGTGAGAGGTTTTATATTTCCAGTGATTGCGCGGTGTGAGGGGTTTTATATTTCCGGTGATTGCGCGGTGTGAGGGGTTTTATATTTCCGGTGATTGTGCGGTGTGAGGTGTTTATATTTCCGGTGATTGCGCGGTGTGAGGGGGTTTTATATTTCCAGTGATTGCACGTGTGAGAGATTTATATTTCCGGTAATTGCGCGGTGTGAGGGGTTTTATATTTCCGGTGATTGCGCGGTGTGTGGGGTTTATATTTCCGGTGATTGCGCGGTGTGAGGGGTTTTATATTTCCGGTGATTGCGCGGTGTGGGGGATTTTATATTTCCGGTGATTGCGCGGTGTGAGGGGTTTATATTTCCGGTGATTGCGCAGTGTGGGGGGTTTTATATTTCCGGTGATTGCGCGGTGTGGGGGGTTTTATATTTCCGGTGATTGCGCGGTGTGAGGGGTTTATATTTCCGGTGATTGCGCGGTGTGGGGGGTTTATATTTCCGGTGATTGCGCGGTGTGAGGGTTTTATATTTCCGGTGATTGCGAGGTGTGAGGGGTTTTATATTTCCGGTGATTGCGCGGTGTGAAGGGTTTATATTTCCAGTGATTGCGTGGTGTGAGGGGTTTTATATTTCCGGTGATTGCGCGGTGTGAAGGGTTTATATTTCCAGTGATTGCGTGGTGTGAAGGGTTTATATTTCCAGTGATTGCGTGGTGTGAGGGGTTTTATATTTCCGGTGATTGCGCGGTGTGAGGGGTTTATATTTCCGGTGATAGCGCGGTGTGAGGGGTTTTATATTTCCGGTGTGAGAGGTTTTATATTTCCGGTGATTGCGCGGTGTGAGAGGTTTTATATTTCCGGTGATTGCGCGGTGTGAGGGGTTTTATATTTCCGGTGATTGCGCGGTGTGAAGGGTTTATATTTCCAGTGATTGCGCGGTGTGAAGGGTTTATATTTCCAGTGATTGCGTGGTGCGGGGGGTTTTATATTTCAGCTGATTGCGGGGTGTGAGGGGTTTTATATTTCCGGTGAGTGCGCGGTGTGAGGGGTTTTATATTTCCAGTGATTGCACGGTGTGGGGGGGTTTTATATTTCCAGTGATTGCGCGGTGTGGGGGGTTTTATAATTCCGGTGATTGCGCGGTGTGAGGGGTTTTATATTTCCGGTGAGTGCGCGGTGTGAGGGGTTTTATATTTCCGGTGATTGCGCAGTGTTATATTTCCCGTGTTTGCGCAGTGTTATATTTCCGGTGATTGCGCGGTGTGTGGGGTTTTATATTTCCAGTGATTGCGCGATGTGAGGGGTTTTATATTTCCGGTGACTGCGCGGTGTGGGGGGTTTATATTTCCGGTGATTGCGCGGTGTGAGGTGTTTTATATTTCCGGTGATTGCGCGGTGTGGGGGGTTTATATTTCCGGTGATTGCGCGGTGTGAGGGGGTTTATATTTACGGAGATTGCGCGGTGTAAGGGGTTTTCTATTTCCGGTGATTGCGCTGTGTGAGGGGTTTTATATTTCCGGTGATTGCGCGGTGTGAGGGGTTTATATTTCCGGTGATTGCGCGGTGTGAGGGGTTTTATATTTCCGGTGATTGCGCGGTGTGAGGGGTTTTATATTTCCTGTGATTGCGCAGTGTGGGGGGTTTTATATTTCCGGTGATTGCGCGGTGTGGGGGGTTTTATATTTCCGGTGATTGCGCGGTGTGGGGGGTTTATATTTCCGGTGATTGCGCGGTGTGAGGGGTTTTATATTTCTTGTGATTGCGTGGAGTGAGGGGTTTATATTTCCGGTGATTGCGCGGTGTGAGAGGTTTTATATTTCCAGTGATTGCGCGGTGTGAGGGGTTTTATATTTCCGGTGATTGCGCGGTGTGAGGGGTTTTAGATTTCCGGTGATTGTGCGGTGTGAGGGGTTTATATTTCCGGTGATTGCGCGGTGTGAGGGGGTTTTATATTTCCAGTGATTGCACGGTGTGAGAGATTTATATTTCCGGTAATTGCGCGGTGTGAGGGGTTTTATATTTCCGGTGATTGCGCGGTGTGTGGGGTTTATATTTCCGGTGATTGCTCGGTGTGAGGGGTTTTATATTTCCGGTGATTGCGCGGTGTGGGGGATTTTATATTTCCGGTGATTGCGCGGTGTGAGGGGTTTATATTTCCGGTGATTGCGCGGTGTGGGGGGTTTTATATTTCCGGTGATTGCGCGGTGTGGGGGGTTTTATATTTCCGGTGATTGCGCGGTGTGAGGGGTTTATATTTCCGGTGATTGCGCGGTGTGGGGGGTTTATATTTCCAGTGATTGCGCGGTGCGGGGGGGTTTTATATTTCAGCTGATTGCGGAGTGTGAGGGGTTTTATATTTCCGGTGAGTGCGCGGTGTGAGGGGTTTTATATTTCCAGTGATTGCACGGTGTGGGGGGGTTTTATATTTCCAGTGATTGCGCGGTGTGGGGGGGTTTTATAATTCCGGTGATTGCGCGGTGTGAGGGGTTTTATATTTCCGGTGAGTGCGCGGTGTGAGGGGTTTTATATTTCCGGTGAGTGCGCAGTGTTATATTTCCCGTGTTTGCGCAGTGTTATATTTCCGGTAATTGCGCGGTGTGAGGCGTTTATATTTCCGGTGATTGCGCGGTGTGAGGGGTTTTATATTTCCGGTGATTGCGCAGTGTGAGGGGTTTATATTTCCGGTGATTGCGCGGTGTGAGGGTTTTATATTTCCGGTGATTGCGCGGTGTGAGGGGTTTATAGTTCCGGTGATTGCGCTGTGTGAGGGGTTTTATATTTCCGGTGATTGCGCGGTGTGAGGGGGTTTATATTTCCGGTGATTGCGCGGTGTGGGGGGTTTTATATTTCCGGTGATTGCGCGGTGTGGGGGGTTTTATATTTCCGGTGATTGCGCGGTGTGGGGGAGGGGTTTATATTTCCGGTGATTGCGCGGAGTGAGGGGTTTTATATTTCCGGTGATTGCGCGGTGTGAGGGGTTTTATATTTCCGGTTATTGCGCGGTGTGAGGGGTTTATATTTCCGGTGATTGCGTGGTGTGGGGGGTTTTATATTTCCGGTGATTGCGCGGTGTGAGGGGTTTATATTTCCGGTGATTGCGCTGTGTGAGGGGTTTATATTTCCAGTGATTGCGCGGTGTGAGGGGTTTTATATTTCCGGTGATTGCGCGGTGTGGGGGGTTTATATTTCCGGTGATTGCGCGGTGTGAGGGGTTTATATTTCCGGTGATTGCGCGGTGTGAGGGGTTTTATATTTCCGGTGATTGTGCGGTGTGAGGGGTTTATATTTCCGGTGATTGCGCGGTGTGAGGGGTTTTATATTTCCGGTGATTGCGCGGTGTGAGGGGTTTATATTTCCGGTGATTGCGCGGTGTGAGGGGTTTTATATTTCCGGTGATTGCGCGGTGTGGGGGGTTTTATATTTCCGGTGATTGCGCGGTGTGAGGGGTTTTATATTTCCGGTGATTGCGCGTTGTGAGGGGTTTTATATTTCCGGTGATTGCGTGGTGTGGGGGGTTTATATTTCCGGTGATTGCGTGGTGTGGGGGGGGTAATATTTCCGGTGATTGCGCGGTGTGAGGGGTTTTATATTTCCGGTGATTGCGCGGTGTGAGGGGGTTTTATATTTCCGGTGATTGCGCGGTGTGAGGGGTTTTATATTTCCGGTGATTGCGCGGTGTGAGGGGTTTTATATTTCCGGTGATTGTGCGGTTTGGGGGTTTATATTTCCGGTGATTGCGCGGGGTGAGGGGTTTTATATTTCCGGTGATTGCGCGGTGTGAGGGTTTTATATTTCCGGTGATTGCGCGGTGAGAGGGGTTTATATTTCCGGTGATTGCGCGCTGTGAGAGGTTTTATATTTCTGGTGATTGCGCGGTGTGAGGGGCTTTATAATTCCGGTGATTGCGGGGAGTGAGGGGGCTTATATTTCCGGTGATTGCGCGGTGTGAGGGGTTTTATATTTCCGGTGAATGCGCGGTGTGAGAGGTTTTATATTTCCGGTGATTGCGCGGTGTAAGGGGTTTTATATTTCCGGTGATTGCGCGGTGTGAGGGGTTTATATTTCCGGTGAGTGCGCGGTGTGAGGGGTTTATATTCCCGGTGATTGCGCGGTGTGAGGGGTTTATATTTCCGGTGATTGCGCGGTGTGAGGGGGTTTATATTTCTGGTGATTGCGCTGTGTGAGGGGTTTATATTTCCGGTGATTGCGCGGTGTGAGGTGTTTTATATTTCCGGTGATTGCGCGGTGTGAGGGGTTTATATTTCCGGTGATTGCGCGGTGTGGGGGGGTTTATATTTCCGGTGATTGCGCCGGGTGGGGGGGGGGTTTATATTTCCGGTGATTGCGCGGTGTGAGGGGTTTTATATTTCCGGTGATTGCGCGGTGTGAGGGGTTTATATTTCTGGTGATTGCGCGGTGTGAGGGGTTATATTTCCGGTGATTGCGCGGTGTGAGGGGTTTATATTTCCGGTGATTGCGCGGTGTGAGGGGTGTTATATTTCCGGTGATTGCGCGGTGTGAGGGGTTTATATTTCCGGTGATTGCGCGGTGTGAGGAGTTTTATATTTCCGGTGATTGCGCGGTGTGAGGAGTTTTATATTTCCTGTGATTGCGCGGTGTGAGGGGTTTTATATTTCCGGTGATTGCGCGGTGTGAGGGGTTTATATTTCCGGTGATTGCGCGGTGTGAGGAGTTTTATATTTCCGGTGATTGCGAGGTGTGGGGGGTTTATATTTCCGGTGATTGCGCGGTGTGAGGGGTTTTATATTTCCGGTGATTGCGCGGTGTGGGGGGTTTATATTTCCTGTGATTGCGCGGTGTGAGGGGTTTATATTTCCGGTGATTGCGCGGTGTGTGGGGTTTTATATTTCCGGTGATTGCGCGGTGTGAGGGGTTTTATATTTCCGGTGATTGCGCGGTGTGAGGGGTTTTATATTTCCAGTGATTGCGCGGTGTGGGGGGTTTTATATTTCCAGTGACTGCTCGGTGTGAGGGGTTTATATTTCCGGTGATTGCGCTTTGTGGGGGGTTTATATTTCCGGTGATTGCGCGGTGTGAGGGGTTTATATTTCCGGTGATTGCGCGGTGTGACAGGTTTTATATTTCCGGTGATTGCGCGGTGTGAGGGGTTTATATTTCGGGTGATTGCGCGGTGTGAGGGGTTTTATATTTCCGGTGATTGAGCGGTGTGAGGGGGTTTTATATTTCCGGTGATTGCGCGGTGTGAGGGGTTTATATTTCCGGTGATTGCGCGGTGTGAGGGGGTTTATATTTCCGGTGATTGCGCGGTGTGAGGGGTTTATATTTCCGGTGATTGCGCGGTGTGAGGGGTTTATATTTCCGGTGATTGCGCGGTGTGAGGAGTTTTATATTTCCGGTGATTGCGCGGTGTGTGGGGGTTTTATATTTCCGGTGATTGCGCGGTGTGGGGGGGTTTATATTTCCGGTGATTGCGCGGTGTGGGGGGGGGTGTTTATATTTCCGGTGATTGTGCGGTGTGAGGGGTTTTATATTTCCGGTGATTGCGCGGTGTGGGGGGGTTTATATTTCCGGTGATTGCGCGGTGTGGGGGGGTTTATATTTCCGCTGATTGCGCGGTGTGGGGGGGGGTGTTTATATTTCCGGTGATTGTGCGGTGTGAGGGGTTTTATATTTCCGGTGATTGCGCGGTGTGAGGGGTTTTATATTTCCGGTGATTGCGCGGTGTGAGGGGTTTATATTTCCGGTGATTGCGCGGTGTGAGGGTTTTATATTTCCGGTGATTGCGCGGTGTGAGGGGTTTATATTTCCGGTGATTGCGCGGTGTGAGGGGTTTATATTTCCGGTGATTGCGCGGTGTGAGGGGTTTATATTTCCTGTGATTGCGCGGTGTGAGGGGTTTATATTTCCGGTGATTGCGCGGTGTGAGGGGTTTATATTTCCGGTGATTGCGCGGTGTGGGGGGGTTTATATTTCCGGTGATTGCGCGGTGTGGGGGGGTTTATATTTCCGGTGATTGCGCGGTGTGAGGGGTTTATATTTCCGGTGATTGCGCGGTGTGAGGGGTTTTATATTTCCGGTGATTGCGCGGTGTGAGGGGTTTATATTTCCGGTGATTGCGCGGTGTGAGGGGTTTATATTTCCGGTGATTGCGCGGTGTGAGGGGGGTTTATATTTCCGGTGATTGCGTGGTGTGAGGGGTTTTATATTTCCGGTGATTGTGCGGTGTGAGGGGATTTATATTTCCGGTGATTGCGCAGTGTTATATTTCCCGTGTTAGCGCGGTGTGAGGGGGTTTATATTTCCGGTGATTGCGCGGTGTGAGGGGTTTATATTTCCGGTGATTGCGCGGTGTGAGGGGTTTTATATTTCCGGTGATTGCGCGGTGTGAGGGGTTTATATTTCCGGTGATTGCGCGGTGTGAGGAGTTTTATATTTCCGGTGACTGCGCGGTGTGAGGGGTTTATATTTCCGGTGATTGCGTGGTGTGAGGGGTTTTATATTTCCGGTGATTGCGCGGTGTGAGGGGTTTATATATCCGGTGATTGCGCGGTGTGAGGGTTTATATTTCCGGTGATTGCGCGGTGTGGGGGGGTTTATATTTCCGGTGATTGCGCGGTGTGAGGGGTTTATATTTCCAGTGATTGCGCGGTGTGGGGGGGTTTTATATTTCCGGTGATTGCGCGCTGTGAGAGGTTTTATATTTCCGGTGATTGCGCGGTGTGGGGGGGTTTTATATTTCCGGTGATTGCGCAGTGTGAGGGGGTTTATATTTCCGGTGATTGTGCGGTGTGAGGGGTTTTATATTTCCGGTGATTGTGCGGTGTGAGGGGGTTTATATTTCCGGTGATTGCGCGGTGTCAGGGTTTATATTTCCGGTGATTGCGCGGTGTGGGGGGTTTATATTTCCGGTGATTGCGCCGGGTGGGGGGGGTTTATATTTCCGGTGATTGCGCGGTGTGAGGGGTTTTATATTTCCGGTGATTGCGCGGTGTGAGGGGTTTATATTTCCGGTGATTGCGCGGTGTGAGGGGTTATATTTCCGGTGATTGCGCGGTGTGAGGGGTTTATATTTCCGGTGATTGCGCGGTGTGAGGGGTTTTATATTTCCGGTGATTGCGCGGTGTGAGGGGTTTATATTTCCGGTGATTGCGCGGTGTGAGGGGTTTATATTTCCGGTGATTGCGCGGTGTGAGGGGTTTATATTTCCGGTGATTGCGCGGTGTGAGGGGTTATATTTCCGGTGATTGCGCGGTGTGAGGGGTTTATATTTCCGGTGATTGCGCGGTGTGAGGGGTGTTATATTTCCGGTGATTGCGCGGTGTGAGGGGTTTATATTTCCGGTGATTGCGCGGTGTGAGGAGTTTTATATTTCCGGTGATTGCGCGGTGTGAGGAGTTTTATATTTCCGGTGATTGCACGGTGTGAGGGGTTTATATTTCCGGTGATTGCGCGGTGTGAGGGGTTTATATTTCCGGTGATTGCGCGGTGTGAGGGGTTTTATATTTCCGGTGATTGCGCGGTGTGAGGGGTTTATATTTCCGGTGATTGCGCGGTGTGAGGAGTTTTATATTTCCGGTGATTGCGAGGTGTGGGGGGTTTATATTTCCGGTGATTGCGCGGTGTGAGGGGTTTTATATTTCCGGTGATTGCGCGGTGTGGGGGGTTTATATTTCCTGTGATTGCGCGGTGTGAGGGGTTTTATATTTCCAGTGATTGCGCGGTGTGGGGGGTTTTATATTTCCAGTGATTGCTCGGTGTGAGGGGTTTATATTTCCGGTGATTGCGCGGTGTGGGGGGTTTATATTTCCGGTGATTGCGCGGTGTGAGGGGTTTATATTTCCGGTGATTGCACGGTGTGACAGGTTTTATATTTCCGGTGATTGCGCGGTGTGAGGGGTTTATATTTCCGGTGATTGCGCGGTGTGAGGGGTTTATATTTCGGGTGATTGCGCGGTGTGAGGGGTTTTATATTTCCGGTGATTGCGCGGTGTGGGGGGTTTGTATTTCCGGTGATTGCGCGGTGTGAGGGGTTTTATATTTCCGTGATTGAGCGGTGTGAGGGGGTTTTATATTTCCGGTGATTGCGCGGTGTGAGGGGTTTTATATTTCCGGTGATTGCGCGGTGTGAGGGGTTTATATTTCCGGTGATTGCGCGGTGTGAGGGGGTTTATATTTCCGGTGATTGCGCGGTGTGAGGGGTTTATATTTCCGGTGATTGCGCGGTGTGAGGGGTTTATATTTCCGGTGATTGCGCGGTGTGAGGAGTTTTATATTTCCGGTGATTGCGCGGTGTGTGGGGGTTTTATATTTCCGGTGATTGCGCGGTGTGGGGGGGTTTATATTTCCGGTGATTGCGCGGTGTGGGGGGGGGGTGTTTATATTTCCGGTGATTGTGCGGTGTGAGGGGTTTTATATTTCCGGTGATTGCGCGGTGTGGGGGGGTTTATATTTCCGGTGATTGCGCGGTGTGGGGGGTTTATATTTCCGGTGATTGCGCGGTGTGGGGGGGGGTGTTTATATTTCCGGTGATTGTGCGGTGTGAGGGGTTTTATATTTCCGGTGATTGCGCGGTGTGAGGGGTTTTATATTTCCGGTGATTGCGCGGTGTGAGGGGTTTATATTTCCGGTGATTGCGCGGTGTGAGGGTTTTATATTTCCAGAGATTGCGCGGTGTTAGGGGTTTATATTTCCGGTGATTGCGCGGTGTGAGGGGTTTATATTTCCGGTGATTGCGCGGTGTGGGGGGTTTTATATTTCCGGTGATTGCGCGGTGTGAGGGGTTTTATATTTCCGGTGATTGCGCGGTGTGAGGGGTTTTATATTTCCGGTGATTGCGCGGTGTGAGGGGTTTATATTTCCGGTGATTGCGCGGTGTGAGGGGTTTATATTTCCGGTGATTGCGCGGTGTGAGGGGTTTATATTTCCGGTGATTGCGCGGTGTGGGGGGGTTTATATTTCCGGTGATTGCGCGGTGTGAGGAGTTTTATATTTCCGGTGATTGCGCGGTGTGAGGGGGTTTTATAATTCCGGTGAATGCGCGGTGTGAGGAGCTTTATATTTCCGGTGATTGCGCGGTGTGAGGGGGTTTTATATTTCCGGTGATTGCGCGGTGTGAGCGGCTTTATATATCCGGTGATTGCGCAGTGTGAGGGGTTTTATATTTCCTGTGATTGCGCGGTGTGAGGGGTTTATATTTCCGGTGATTGCGCGGTGTGAGGGGTGATTGCGCGGTGTGAGGGGTTTATATTTCCGGTGATTGCGCGGTGTGAGGGGTTTATATTTCCGGTGATTGCGCGGTGTGAGGGGTTTATATTTCCGGTGATTGCGCGGTGTGGGGGGGTTTATATTTCCGGTGATTGCGCGGTGTGGGGGTTTATATTTCCGGTGATTGCGCGGTGTGAGTGGTTTATATTTCCGGTGATTGCGCGGTGTGAGGGGTTTTATATTTCCGGTGATTGCGCGGTGTGAGGGGTTTATATTTCCGGTGATTGCGCGGTGTGAGGGGTTTATATTTACGGTGATTGCGCGGTGTGAGGGGTTATATTTCCGGTGATTGCGCGGTGTGAGGGTTTATATTTCCGGTGATTGTGCGGTGTGAGGGGGTTTATATTTCCGGTGATTGCGCGGTGTGGGGGGTTTATATTTCCCGGTGATTGCGCGGTGTGGGGGGGTTTATATTTCCGGTGATTGCGCGGTGTGAGGGGGTTTATATTTCCGGTGATTGTGCGGTGTGGGGGGGGTTTATATTTCCGGTGATTGCGTGGTGTGAGGGGTTTTATATTTCCGGTGATTGCGCGGTGTGAGGGGTTTTATATTTCCGGTGATTGCGCGGTGTGGGGGGGTTTATATTTCCGGTGATTGCGCGGTGTGGGGGGGTTTATATTTCCGGTGATTGCGCGGTGTGGGGGGTTTATATTTCCGGTGATTGCGCGGTGTGAGGGGGTTTATATTTCCGGTGATTGCGCGGTGTGAGGGGTTTATATTTCCGGTAATTGCGCGGTGTGAGGGGTTTATATTTCCGGTGATTGCGCGGTGTGAGGGGTTTATATTTCCGGTAATTGCGCGGTGTGAGGGGTTTATATTTCCGGTGATTACGCGGTGTGAGGGGTTTATATTTCCGGTGATTGCGCGGTGTGAGGGGTTTTATATTTCCGGTGATTGCGCGGTGTGAGGGGTTTATATTTCCGGTGATTGCGCGGTGTGAGGGGGTTTATATTTCCGGTGATTGCGCGGTGTGAGGGGTTTATATTTCCGGTGATTGCGCGGTGTGAGGGGTTTATATTTCCGGTGATTGCGCGGTGTGAGGAGTTTTATATTTCCGGTGATTGCGCGGTGTGTGGGGGTTTTATATTTCCGGTGATTGCGCGGTGTGGGGGGGTTTATATTTCCGGTGATTGCGCGGTGTGGGGGGGGGGGGGTGTTTATATTTCCGGTGATTGTGCGGTGTGAGGGGTTTTATATTTCCGGTGATTGCGCGGTGTGGGGGGGTTTATATTTCCGGTGATTGCGCGGTGTGGGGGTTTATATTTCCGGTGATTGCGCGGTGTGGGGGGGGTGTTATATTTCCGGTGATTGTGCGGTGTGAGGGGTTTTATATTTCCGGTGATTGCGCGGTGTGAGGGGTTTTATATTTCCGGTGATTGCGCGGTGTGAGGGGTTTATATTTCCGGTGATTGGCGCGGTGTGAGGGTTTTATATTTCCGGAGATTGCGCGGTGTTAGGGGTTTATATTTCCGGTGATTGCGCGGTGTGAGGGGTTTATATTTCCGGTGATTGCGCGGTGTGGGGGGTTTTATATTTCCGGTGATTGCGCGGTGTGAGGGGTTTTATATTTCCGGTGATTGCGCGGTGTGAGGGGTTTTATATTTCCGGTGATTGCGCGGTGTGAGGGGTTTATATTTCCGGTGATTGCGCGGTGTGAGGGGTTTATATTTCCGGTGATTGCGCGGTGTGAGGGGTTTATATTTCCGGTGATTGCGCGGTGTGGGGGGGTTTATATTTCCGGTGATTGCGCGGTGTGAGGGTTTTATATTTCCGGTGATTGCGCGGTGTGAGGGGTTATATTTCCCGGTGATTGCGAGGTGTGAGGAGTTTTATATTTCCGGTGATTGCGCGGTGTGAGGGGGTTTTATAATTCCGGTGAATGCGCGGTGTGAGGGCTTTATATTCCGGTGATTGCGCGGTGTGAGGGGTTTTATATTTCCGGTGATTGCGCGGTGTGAGCGGTTTATATATCCGGTGATTGCGCAGTGTGAGGGGTTTATATTTCCTGTGATTGCGCGGTGTGAGGGGTTTCATATTCCGGTGATTGCGCGGTGTGAGGGGTTTATATTTCCGGTGATTGCGCGGTGTGAGGGGTTTATATTTCCGGTGATTGCGCGGTGTGAGGGGTTTATATTTCCGGTGATTGCGCGGTGTGGGGGGTTTATATTCCGTGATTGCGCGGTGTGGGGGGGTTTATATTTCCGGTGATTGCGCGGTGTGAGGGTTTATATTCCGGTGATTGCGCGGTGTGAGGGGTTTTATATTTCCGGTGATTGCGCGGTGTGAGGGGTTTATATTTCCGGTGATTGCGCGGTGTGAGGGGTTTATATTTACGGTGATTGCGCGGTGTGAGGGGTTATATTTCCGGTGATTGCGCGGTGTGAGGGGTTTATATTTCCGGTGATTGTGCGGTGTGAGGGGTTTATATTTCCGGTGATTGCGCGGTGTGGGGGGTTTATATTTCCGGTGATTGCGCGGTGTGGGGGGGTTTATATTTCCGGTGATTGCGCGGTGTGAGGGGGTTTATATTTCCGGTGATTGTGCGGTGTGGGGGGTTTATATTTCCGGTGATTGCGTGGTGTGAGGGTTTTATATTTCCGGTGATTGCGCGGTGTGAGTGGTTTATATTTCCGGTGATTGCGCGGTGTGAGGGTTTTATATTTCCGGTGATTGCGCGGTGTGAGGGGTTTTATATTTCCGGTGATTGCGCGGTGTGAGGGGTTTATATTTCCGGTGATTGCGCGGTGTGAGGGGTTTATATATTCCGGTGATTGCGCGGTGTGAGGGGTTTATATTTCCGGTGATTGCGCGGTGTGGGGGGGTTTATATTTCCGGTGATTGCGCGGTGTGAGGGTTTTATATTTCCGGTGATTGCGCGGTGTGAGGGGTTTATATTTCCGGTGATTGCGAGGTGTGAGGAGTTTTATATTTCGGTGATTGCGCGGTGTGAGGGGTTTTATAATTCCGGTGAATGCGCGGTGTGAGGGCTTTATATTTCCGGTGATTGCGCGGTGTGAGGGGTTTATATTTCCGGTGATTGCGCGGTGTGAGCGGTTTATATATCCGGTGATTGCGCAGTGTGAGGGGTTTATATTTCCTGTGATTGCGCGGTGTGAGGGGTTTATATTTCCGGTGATTGCGCGGTGTGAGGGGTTTATATTTCCGGTGATTGCGCGGTGTGAGGGGTTTATATTTCCGGTGATTGCGCGGTGTGAGGGGTTTATATTTCCGGTGATTGCGCGGTGTGGGGGGGTTTATATTTCCGTGATTGCGCGGTGTGGGGGGGTTTATATTTCCGGTGATTGCGCGGTGTGAGTGGTTTATATTTCCGGTGATTGCGCGGTGTGAGGGGTTTTATATTTCCGGTGATTGCGCGGTGTGAGGGGTTTATATTTCCGGTGATTGCGCGGTGTGAGGGGTTTATATTTACGGTGATTGCGCGGTGTGAGGGGTTATATTTCCGGTGATTGCGCGGTGTGAGGGTTTATATTTCCGGTGATTGTGCGGTGTGAGGGGGTTTTATATTTCCGGTGATTGCGCGGTGTGGGGGGTTTATATTTCCGGTGATTGCGCGGTGTGGGGGGGTTTATATTTCCGGTGATTGGCGCGGTGTGAGGGGGTTTATATTTCCGGTGATTGTGCGGTGTGGGGGGGTTTATATTTCCGGTGATTGCGTGGTGTGAGGGGTTTTATATTCCGGTGATTGCGCGGTGTGAGGGGTTTTATATTTCCGGTGATTGCGCGGTGTGGGGGGTTTATATTTCCGGTGATTGCGCGGTGTGGGGGGTTTATATTTCCGGTGATTGCGCGGTGTGGGGGGTTTATATTTCCCGGTGATTGCGCGGTGTGAGGGGGTTTATATTTCCGGTGATTGCGCGGTGTGAGGGGTTTATATTTCCGGTAATTGCGCGGTGTGAGGGGTTTATATTTCCGGTGATTGCGCGGTGTGAGGGGTTTATATTTCCGGTAATTGCGCGGTGTGAGGGGTTTATATTTCCGGTGATTACGCGGTGTGAGGGGTTTATATTTCCGGTGATTGCGCGGTGTGAGGAGTTTTATATTTCCGGTGATTGCACGGTGTGAGGGGGTTTATATTTCCGGTGATTGCGCGGTGTAAGGGGGTTTTATATTTCCGGTGATTGCGCGGTGTGAGGGGGTTTATATTTCCGGTGATTGCGCGGTGTAAGGGGGTTTTAATTTCCGGTGATTGCGCGGTGTGAGGGGGTTTATATTTCCGGTGATTGCGCGGTGTGAGTTTTATATTTCCGGTGATTGCGCGGTGTGGGTGGTTTTATATTTCCGGTGGATTGCGCGGTGTGAGGGGGTTTATATTCCGGTGATTGCGCGGTGTGAGGGGGTTTAATATTTCCGGTGATTGCGCGGTGTGACGGGTTTTATATTTCCGGTGATTGCGCGGTGTGAGGGGTTTATTATTTCTGGTGATTGCGCAGTGTGAGGGTTTATATTTCCGGTGATTGCGCAGTGTGAGGGGTTTATATTCCGGTGATTACGCGGTGTGGGGGGGGTTTATATTTCCGGTGATTGCGCGGTGTGGAGGGGTTTATATTTCCGGTGATTGCGCGGTGTGAGGGGTTTATATTTCCGGTGATTGCGCGGTGTGAGGGGTTTTATATTTCCGGTGATTGCGCGGTGTGAGGGGTTTATATTTCCGGTGATTGCGCGGTGTGTGGGGGTTTATATTTCCGGTGATTGCGCGGTGTGAGGGGTTTTATCTTTCCGTGATTGCGCGGTGTGAGGGTTTTATATTTCCGGTGATTGCGCGGTGTGAGGGGTTTTATATTTCCGGTGATTGCGCGGTGTGAGGGGGTTTATATTTCCGGTGATTGCGCGGTGTGAGGGTTTTATATTTCCGGTGATTGCGCGGTGTGAGGGGTTTATATTTCCGGTGATTGCGCGGTGTGTGGGGTTTATATTTCCGGTGATTGCGCGGTGTGAGGGGTTTTATATTTCCGGTGATTGCGCGGTGTGAGGGGTTTTATATTTCCGGTGATTGCGCGGTGTGAGGGGTTTTATATTTCCGGTGATTGCGCGGTGTAAGGGGTTTTATATTTCCGGTGATTGCGCGGTGTGAGGGGTTTATATTTCCGGTGAGTGCGCGGTGTGAGGGGTTTATATTCCCGGTGATTGCGCGGTGTGAGGGGTTTATATTTCCGGTG
>NW_027464380.1:0-65701 GCF_050947455.1 Rhinoderma darwinii
GAGGGGGTACAGGCTGCTGGAAGGTGAGGGGGTGACACTGTCCTCTAATAACATATATTACAGAGGCTGCAGGCAGGAGAGGGGTACAGGCTGCTGGAAGGTGAGGAGGTGACACTGTCCTCTAATAACATATATTACAGAGAGGCTGCAGGCAGGAGAGGGGTACAGGCTGCTGGAAGGTGAGGAGGTGACACTGTCCTCTAATAACATATATTACAGAGGCTGCAGGCAGGAGAGGGGGTACAGGCTGCTGGAAGGTGAGGAGGTGACACTGTCCTCTAATAACATATATTACAGAGGCTGCAGGCAGGAGAGGGGGTACAGGCTGCTGGAAGGTGAGGAGGTGACACTGTCCTCTAATAACATATATTACAGAGGCTGCAGGCAGGAGAGGGGGTACAGGCTGCTGGAAGGTGAGGGGGTGACACTGTCCTCTAATAACATATATTACAGAGGCTGCAGGCAGGAGAGGGGGTACAGGCTGCTGGAAGGTGAGGAGGTGACACTGTCCTCTAATAACATATATTACAGAGGCTGCAGGCAGGAGAGGGGGTACAGACTGCTGGAAGGTGAGGAGGTGACACTGTCCTCTAATAACATATATTACAGAGGCTGCAGGCAGGAGAGGGGGTACAGGCTGCTGGAAGGTGAGGAGATGACACTGTCCTCTAATAACATATATTACAGAGAGGCTGCAGGCAGGAGAGGGGGTACAGGCTGCTGGAAGGTGAGGGGGTGACACTGTCCTCTAATAACATATATTACAGAGGCTGCAGGCAGGAGAGGAGGTACAGGCTGCTGGAAGGTGAGGAGGGGACACTGTCCTCTAATAACATATATTACAGGGAGGCTGCAGGCAGGAGAGGGGTACAGGCTGCTGGAAGGTGAGGAGGGGACACTGTCCTCTAATAACATATATTACAGAGGCTGCAGGCAGGAGAGGGGGTACAGGCTGCTGGAAGGTGAGGGGGTGACACTATCCTCTAATAACATATATTACAGAGAGGCTGCAGGCAGGAGAGGGGGTACAGGCTGCTGGAAGGTGAGGGGGTGACACTATCCTCTAATAACATATATTACAGAGAGGCTGCAGGCAGGAGAGGGGGTACAGGCTGCTGGAAGGTGAGGGGGTGACACTGTCCTCTAATAACATATATTACAGAGGCTGCAGGCAGGAGAGGGGGTACAGGCTGCTGGAAGGTGAGGGGGTGACACTATCCTCTAATAACATATATTACAGAGAGGCTGCAGGCAGGAGAGGGGGTACAGGCTGCTGGAAGGTGAGGAGGTGACACTGTCCTCTAATAACATATATTACAGAGGCTGCAGGCAGGAGAGGGGGTACAGGCTGCTGGAAGGTGAGGGGGTGACACTGTCCTCTAATAACACATATTACAGAGATGCTGCAGGCAGGAGAGGGGGTACAGGCTGCTGGAAGGTGAGGAGGTGACACTGTCCTCTAATAACATATATTACAGAGGCTGCAGGCAGGAGGGGGGTACAGGCTGCTGGAAGGTGAGGGGGTGACACTGTCCTCTAATAACATATATTACAGAGAGGCTGCAGGCAGGAGAGGGGGTACAGGCTGCTGGAAGGTGAGGAGGTGACACTGTCCTCTAATAACATATATTACAGAGGCTGCAGGCAGGAGGGGGGTACAGGCTGCTGGAAGGTGAGGGGGTGACACTGTCCTCTAATAACATATATTACAGAGAGGCTGCAGGCAGGAGAGGGGGTACAGGCTGCTGGAAGGTGAGGGGGTGACACTGTCCTCTAATAACATATATTACAGAGGCTGCAGGCAGGAGAGGGGGTACAGGCTGCTGGAAGGTGAGGAGGTGACACTGTCCTCTAATAACATATATTACAGAGGCTGCAGGCAGGAGAGGGGGTACAGGCTGCTGGAAGGTGAGGAGGTGACACTGTCCTCTAATAACATATATTACAGAGGCTGCAGGCAGGAGGGGGGTACAGGCTGCTGGAAGGTGAGGAGGCGACACTGTCCTCTAATAACATATATTACAGAGGCTGCAGGCAGGAGAGGGGTACAGGCTGCTGGAAGGTGAGGAGGTGACACTGTCCTCTAATAACATATATTACAGAGGCTGCAGGCAGGAGAGGGGTACAGGCTGCTGGAAGGTGAGGGGGTGACACTGTCCTCTAATAACATATATTACAGAGGCTGCAGGCAGGAGAGGGGGTACAGGCTGCTGGAAGGTGAGGAGGTGACACTGTCCTCTAATAACATATATTACAGAGGCTGCAGGCAGGAGAGGGGGTACAGGCTGCTGGAAGGTGAGGAGGTGACACTGTCCTCTAATAACATATATTACAGAGGCTGCAGGCAGGAGAGGGGTACAGGCTGCTGGAAGGTGAGGAGGTGACACTGTCCTCTAATAACATATATTACAGAGGCTGCAGGCAGGAGAGGGGGTACAGGCTGCTGGAAGGTGAGGGGGTGACACTGTCCTCTAATAACATATATTACAGAGGCTGCAGGCAGGAGAGGGGTACAGGCTGCTGGAAGGTGAGGAGGTGACACTGTCCTCTAATAACATATATTACAGAAGAGGCTGCAGGCAGGAGAGGAGTACAGGCTGCTGGAAGGTGAGGAGGGGACACTGTCCTCTAATAACATATATTACAGAGGCTGCAGGCAGGAGAGGGGGTACAGGCTGCTGGAAGGTGAGGAGGGGACACTGTCCTCTAATAACATATATTACAGAGAGGCTGCAGGCAGGAGAGGGGTACAGGCTGCTGGAAGGTGAGGAGGTGACACTGTCCTCTAATAACATATATTACAGAGAGGCTGCAGGCAGGAGAGGGGTACAGGCTGCTGGAAGGTGAGGAGGTGACACTGTCCTCTAATAACATATATTACAGAGGCTGCAGGCAGGAGAGGGGTACAGGCTGCTGGAAGGGTGAGGAGGTGACACTGTCCTCTAATAACATATATTACAGAGGGCTGCAGGCAGGAGAGGGGTACAGGCTGCTGGAAGGTGAGGAGGTGACACTGTCCTCTAATAACATATATTACAGAGGCTGCAGGCAGGAGAGGGGTACAGGCTGCTGGAAGGTGAGGAGGTGACACTGTCCTCTAATAACATATATTACAGAGGCTGCAGGCAGGAGAGGGGTACAGGCTGCTGGAAGGTGAGGAGGTGACACTGTCCTCTAATAACATATATTACAGAGGCTGCAGGCAGGAGAGGGGGTACAGGCTGCTGGAAGGTGAGGAGGTGACACTGTCCTCTAATAACATATATTACAGAGGCTGCAGGCAGGAGAGGGGGTACAGGCTGCTGGAAGGTGAGGAGGTGACACTGTCCTCTAATAACATATATTACAGAGGCTGCAGGCAGGAGAGGGGTACAGGCTGCTGGAAGGTGAGGAGGGGACACTGTCCTCTAATAACATATATTACAGAGGCTGCAGGCAGGAGAGGGGGTACAGGCTGCTGGAAGGTGAGGAGGTGACACTGTCCTCTAATAACATATATTACAGAGGCTGCAGGCAGGAGAGGGGGTACAGGCTGCTGGAAGGTGAGGAGGTGACACTGTCCTCTAATAACATATATTACAGAGGCTGCAGGCAGGAGAGGGGGTACAGGCTGCTGGAAGGTGAGGAGGTGACACTGTCCTCTAATAACATATATTACAGAGGCTGCAGGCAGGAGAGGGGGTACAGGCTGCTGGAAGGTGAGGAGGTGACACTGTCCTCTAATAACATATATTACAGAGAGGCTGCAGGCAGGAGAGGGGGTACAGGCTGCTGGAAGGTGAGGAGGTGACACTGTCCTCTAATAACATATATTACGAGAGGCTGCAGGCAGGAGAGGGGGTACAGGCTGCTGGAAGGTGAGGAGGTGACACTGTCCTCTAATAACATATATTACAGAGGCTGCAGGCAGGAGAGGGGGTACAGGCTGCTGGAAGGTGAGGAGGTGACACTGTCCTCTAATAACATATATTACGGAGAGGCTGCAGGCAGGAGAGGGGGTACAGGCTGCTGGAAGGTGAGGGGGTGACACTGTCCTCTAATAACATATATTACAGAGAGGCTGCAGGCAGGAGAGGGGGTACAGGCTGCTGGAAGGTGAGGAGGTGACACTGTCCTCTAATAACATATATTACAGAGGCTGCAGGCAGGAGAGGGGGTACAGGCTGCTGGAAGGTGAGGAGGTGACACTGTCCTCTAATAACATATATTACAGAGGCTGCAGGCAGGAGAGGGGTACAGGCTGCTGGAAGGTGAGGAGGTGACACTGTCCTCTAATAACATATATTACAGAGGCTGCAGGCAGGAGAGGGGTACAGGCTGCTGGAAGGTGAGGAGGTGACACTGTCCTCTAATAACATATATTACAGAGGCTGCAGGCAGGAGAGGGGGTACAGGCTGCTGGAAGGTGAGGAGGTGACACTGTCCTCTAATAACATATATTACAGAGGCTGCAGGCAGGAGAGGGGGTACAGGCTGCTGGAAGGTGAGGAGGTGACACTGTCCTCTAATAACATATATTACAGAGAGGCTGCAGGCAGGAGAGGGGGTACAGGCTGCTGGAAGGTGAGGAGGGGACACTGTCCTCTAATAACATATATTACAGAGGCTGCAGGCAGGAGAGGGGTACAGGCTGCTGGAAGGTGAGGAGGTGACACTGTCCTCTAATAACATATATTACAGAGAGGCTGCAGGCAGGAGAGGGGGTACAGGCTGCTGGAAGGTGAGGAGGGGACACTGTCCTCTAATAACATATATTACAGAGGCTGCAGGCAGGAGAGGGGGTACAGGCTGCTGGAAGGTGAGGAGGTGACACTGTCCTCTAATAACATATATTACAGAGGCTGCAGGCAGGAGAGGGGGTACAGGCTGCTGGAAGGTGAGGGGGTGACACTGTCCTCTAATAACATATATTACAGAGGCTGCAGGCAGGAGAGGGGGTACAGGCTGCTGGAAGGTGAGGAGGTGACACTGTCCTCTAATAACATATATTACAGAGGCTGCAGGCAGGAGAGGGGGTACAGGCTGCTGGAAGGTGAGGAGATGACACTGTCCTCTAATAACATATATTACAGAGGCTGCAGGCAGGAGAGGGGGTACAGGCTGCTGGAAGGTGAGGGGGTGACACTATCCTCTAATAACATATATTACAGAGAGGCTGCAGGCAGGAGAGGGGTACAGGCTGCTGGAAGGTGAGGAGGTGACACTGTCCTCTAATAACATATATTACAGAGGCTGCAGGCAGGAGGGGGGTACAGGCTGCTGGAAGGTGAGGGGTGACACTGTCCTCTAATAACATATATTACAGAGGCTGCAGGCAGGAGGGGGGTACAGGCTGCTGGAAGGTGAGGAGGTGACACTGTCCTCTAATAACATATATTACAGAGAGGCTGCAGGCAGGAGAGGGGTACAGGCTGCTGGAAGGTGAGGAGGTGACACTGTTCCTCTAATAACATATATTACAGAGGCTGCAGGCAGGAGAGGGGTACAGGCTGCTGGAAGGTGAGGAGGAGACACTGTCCTCTAATAACATATATTACAGAGGCTGCAGGCAGGAGAGGGGTACAGGCTGCTGGAAGGTGAGGAGGTGACACTGTCCTCTAATAACATATATTACAGAGGCTGCAGGCAGGAGAGGGGGTACAGGCTGCTGGAAGGTGAGGAGGTGACACTGTCCTCTAATAACATATATTACAGAGGCTGCAGGCAGGAGAGGAGGTACAGGCTGCTGGAAGGTGAGGAGGTGACACTGTCCTCTAATAACATATATTACAGAGGCTGCAGGCAGGAGAGGGGTACAGGCTGCTGGAAGGTGAGGAGGTGACACTGTCCTCTAATAACATATATTACAGAGGCTGCAGGCAGGAGAGGGGTACAGGCTGCTGGAAGGTGAGGAGGTGACACTGTCCTCTAATAACATATATTACAGAGGCTGCAGGCAGGAGAGGGGGTACAGGCTGCTGGAAGGTGAGGAGGTGACACTGTCCTCTAATAACATATATTACAGAGGCTGCAGGTAGGAGAGGGGGTACAGGCTGCTGGAAGGTGAGGGGGTGACACTGTCCTCTAATAACATATATTACAGAGGCTGCAGTCAGGAGAGGGGTACAGGCTGCTGGAAGGTGAGGAGGTGACACTGTCCTCTAATAACATATATTACAGAGGCTGCAGGCAGGAGAGGGGGTACAGGCTGCTGGAAGGTGAGGGGGTGACACTGTCCTCTAATAACATATATTACAGAGGCTGCAGGCAGGAGAGGGGGTACAGGCTGCTGGAAGGTGAGGAGGTGACACTGTCCTCTAATAACATATATTACAGAGGCTGCAGGCAGGAGAGGGGGTACAGGCTGCTGGAAGGTGAGGAGATGACACTGTCCTCTAATAACATATATTACAGAGGCTGCAGGCAGGAGAGGGGGTACAGGCTGCTGGAAGGTGAGGGGGTGACACTATCCTCTAATAACATATATTACAGAGAGGCTGCAGGCAGGAGAGGGGGTACAGGCTGCTGGAAGGTGAGGGGTGACACTATCCTCTAATAACATATATTACAGAGAGGCTGCAGGCAGGAGAGGGGGTACAGGCTGCTGGAAGGTGAGGAGGTGACACTGTCCTCTAATAACATATATTACAGAGAGGCTGCAGGCAGGAGAGGGGTACAGGCTGCTGGAAGGTGAGGAGGTGACACTGTCCTCTAATAACATATATTACAGAGGCTGCAGGCAGGAGGGGGGTACAGGCTGCTGGAAGGTGAGGAGGTGACACTGTCCTCTAATAACATATATTACAGAGGCTGCAGGCAGGAGAGGGGTACAGGCTGCTGGAAGGTGAGGAGGTGACACTGTCCTCTAATAACATATATTACGGAGAGGCTGCAGGCAGGAGAGGGGGTACAGGCTGCTGGAAGGTGAGGAGGTGACACTGTCCTCTAATAACATATATTACAGAGGCTGCAGGCAGGAGAGGGGGTACAGGCTGCTGGAAGGTGAGGAGGTGACACTGTCCTCTAATAACATATATTACGGAGAGGCTGCAGGCAGGAGAGGGGGTACAGGCTGCTGGAAGGTGAGGGGGTGACACTGTCCTCTAATAACATATATTACAGAGAGGCTGCAGGCAGGAGAGGGGGTACAGGCTGCTGGAAGGTGAGGAGGTGACACTGTCCTCTAATAACATATATTACAGAGGCTGCAGGCAGGAGAGGGGGGTACAGGCTGCTGGAAGGTGAGGAGGTGACACTGTCCTCTAATAACATATATTACAGAGGCTGCAGGCAGGAGAGGGGTACAGGCTGCTGGAAGGTGAGGAGGTGACACTGTCCTCTAATAACATATATTACAGAGGCTGCAGGCAGGAGAGGGGTACAGACTGCTGGAAGGTGAGGAGATGACACTGTCCTCTAATAACATATATTACAGAGGCTGCAGGCAGGAGAGGGGTACAGGCTGCTGGAAGGTGAGGAGGTGACACTGTCCTCTAATAACATATATTACAGAGGCTGCAGGCAGGAGAGGGGGTACAGGCTGCTGGAAGGTGAGGAGGTGACACTGTCCTCTAATAACATATATTACAGAGAGGCTGCAGGCAGGAGAGGGGGTACAGGCTGCTGGAAGGTGAGGGGGTGACACTGTCCTCTAATTACATATATTACAGAGGCTGCAGGCAGGAGAGGGGTACAGGCTGCTGGAAGGTGAGGAGGTGACACTGTCCTCTAATAACATATATTACAGAGAGGCTGCAGGCAGGAGAGGGGGTACAGGCTGCTGGAAGGTGAGGAGGGGACACTGTCCTCTAATAACATATATTACAGAGGCTGCAGGCAGGAGAGGGGGTACAGGCTGCTGGAAGGTGAGGAGGTGACACTGTCCTCTAATAACATATATTACAGAGGCTGCAGGCAGGAGAGGGGGTACAGGCTGCTGGAAGGTGAGGGGGTGACACTGTCCTCTAATAACATATATTACAGAGGCTGCAGGCAGGAGAGGGGGTACAGGCTGCTGGAAGGTGAGGAGGTGACACTGTCCTCTAATAACATATATTACAGAGGCTGCAGGCAGGAGAGGGGGTACAGGCTGCTGGAAGGTGAGGAGATGACACTGTCCTCTAATAACATATATTACAGAGGCTGCAGGCAGGAGAGGGGGGTACAGGCTGCTGGAAGGTGAGGGGGTGACACTATCCTCTAATAACATATATTACAGAGAGGCTGCAGGCAGGAGAGGGGTACAGGCTGCTGGAAGGTGAGGAGGTGACACTGTCCTCTAATAACATATATTACAGAGGCTGCAGGCAGGAGGGGGGTACAGGCTGCTGGAAGGTGAGGGGGTGACACTGTCCTCTAATAACATATATTACAGAGGCTGCAGGCAGGAGGGGGGTACAGGCTGCTGGAAGGTGAGGAGGTGACACTGTCCTCTAATAACATATATTACAGAGAGGCTGCAGGCAGGAGAGGGGTACAGGCTGCTGGAAGGTGAGGAGGTGACACTGTCCTCTAATAACATATATTACAGAGGCTGCAGGCAGGAGAGGGGTACAGGCTGCTGGAAGGTGAGGAGGAGACACTGTCCTCTAATAACATATATTACAGAGGCTGCAGGCAGGAGAGGGGTACAGGCTGCTGGAAGGTGAGGAGATGACACTGTCCTCTAATAACATATATTACAGAGGCTGCAGGCAGGAGAGGGGGTACAGGCTGCTGGAAGGTGAGGAGGTGACACTGTCCTCTAATAACATATATTACAGAGGCTGCAGGCAGGAGAGGGGGTACAGGCTGCTGGAAGGTGAGGGGGTGACACTGTCCTCTAATAACATATATTACAGAGGCTGCAGGCAGGAGAGGGGGTACAGGCTGCTGGAAGGTGAGGGGGTGACACTATCCTCTAATAACATATATTACAGAGAGGCTGCAGGCAGGAGAGGGGGTACAGGCTGCTGGAAGGTGAGGGGGTGACACTATCCTCTAATAACATATATTACAGAGAGGCTGCAGGCAGGAGAGGGGGTACAGGCTGCTGGAAGGTGAGGAGGTGACACTGTCCTCTAATAACATATATTACAGAGGCTGCAGGCAGGAGAGGGGGTACAGGCTGCTGGAAGGTGAGGAGGTGACACTGTCCTCTAATAACATATATTACAGAGGCTGCAGGCAGGAGAGGGGTACAGGCTGCTGGAAGGTGAGGAGGTGACACTGTCCTCTAATAACATATATTACAGAGAGGCTGCAGGCAGGAGAGGGGTACAGGCTGCTGGAAGGTGAGGAGGTGACACTGTCCTCTAATAACATATATTACAGAGGCTGCAGGCAGGAGAGGGGTACAGGCTGCTGGAAGGTGAGGAGGTGACACTGTCCTCTAATAACATATATTACAGAGAGGCTGCAGGCAGTAGAGTGGTACAGGCTGCTGGAAGGTGAGGAGATGACACTGTCCTCTAATAACATATATTACAGAGGCTGCAGGCAGGAGAGGGGGTACAGGCTGCTGGAAGGTGAGGAGGAGACACTGTCCTCTAATAACATATATTACAGAGAGGCTGCAGGCAGGAGAGGGGTACAGGCTGCTGGAAGGTGAGGAGGTGACACTGTCCTCTAATAACATATATTACAGAGAGGCTGCAGGCAGGAGAGGGGTACAGGCTGCTGGAAGGTGAGGAGATGACACTGTCCTCTAATAACATATATTACAGAGGCTGCAGGCAGGAGAGGGGGTACAGGCTGCTGGAAGGTGAGGAGGTGACACTGTCCTCTAATAACATATATTACAGAGGCTGCAGGCAGGAGAGGGGGTACAGGCTGCTGGAAGGTGAGGAGGTGACACTGTCCTCTAATAACATATATTACAGAGGCTGCAGGCAGGAGAGGGGTACAGGCTGCTGGAAGGTGAGGAGGTGACACTGTCCTCTAATAACATATATTACAGAGGCTGCAGGCAGGAGAGGGGTACAGGCTGCTGGAAGGTGAGGAGGTGACACTGTCCTCTAATAACATATATTACAGAGGCTGCAGGCAGGAGAGGGGTACAGACTGCTGGAAGGTGAGGAGGTGACACTGTCCTCTAATAACATATATTACAGAGGCTGCAGGCAGGAGAGGGGGTACAGGCTGCTGGAAGGTGAGGAGGTGACACTGTCCTCTAATAACATATATTACAGAGGCTGCAGGCAGGAGAGGGGTACAGACTGCTGGAAGGTGAGGAGGTGACACTGTCCTCTAATAACATATATTACAGGTGCTGCAGGCAGGAGGGGGGTACAGGCTGCTGGAAGGTGAGGGGGGTGACACTGTCCTCTAATAACATATATTACAGAGGCTGCAGGCAGGAGAGGGGTACAGGCTGCTGGAAGGTGAGGAGGTGACACTGTCCTCTAATAACATATATTACAGAGAGGCTGCAGGCAGGAGAGGGGGTACAGGCTGCTGGAAGGTGAGGGGGTGACACTGTCCTCTAATAACATATATTACAGAGGCTGCAGGCAGGAGAGGGGTACAGGCTGCTGGAAGGTGAGGAGGTGACACTGTCCTCTAATAACATATATTACAGAGGCTGCAGGCAGGAGAGGGGGTACAGGCTGCTGGAAGGTGAGGAGGTGACACTGTCCTCTAATAACATATATTACAGAGGCTGCAGGCAGGAGAGGGGGTACAGGCTGCTGGAAGGTGAGGAGGTGACACTGTCCTCTAATAACATATATTACAGAGGCTGCAGGCAGGAGAGGGAGTACAGGCTGCTGGAAGGTGAGGAGGTGACACTGTCCTCTAATAACATATATTACAGAGGCTGCAGGCAGGAGAGGGGGTACAGGCTGCTGGAAGGTGAGGAGGAGACACTGTCCTCTAATAACATATATTACAGAGAGGCTGCAGGCAGGAGAGGGGTACAGGCTGCTGGAAGGTGAGGAGGTGACACTGTCCTCTAATAACATATATTACAGAGGCTGCAGGCAGGAGAGGGGTACAGGCTGCTGGAAGGTGAGGAGGTGACACTGTCCTCTAATAACATATATTACAGAGAGGCTGCAGGCAGGAGAGGGGGTACAGGCTGCTGGAAGGTGAGGGGGTGACACTGTCCTCTAATAACATATATTACAGAGGCTGCAGGCAGGAGAGGGGTACAGGCTGCTGGAAGGTGAGGAGGTGACACTGTCCTCTAATAACATATATTACAGAGAGGCTGCAGGCAGGAGAGGGGGTACAGGCTGCTGGAAGGTGAGGAGGGGACACTGTCCTCTAATAACATATATTACAGAGAGGCTGCAGGCAGGAGAGGGGGTACAGGCTGCTGGAAGGTGAGGAGGTGACACTGTCCTCTAATAACATATATTACAGAGGCTGCAGGCAGGAGAGGGGGTACAGGCTGCTGGAAGGTGAGGAGGGGACACTGTCCTCTAATAACATATATTACAGAGAGGCTGCAGGTAGGAGAGGGGGTACAGGCTGCTGGAAGGTGAGGAGGTGACACTGTCCTCTAATAACATATATTACAGAGGCTGCAGGCAGGAGAGGGGGTACAGGCTGCTGGAAGGTGAGGAGGTGACACTGTCCTCTAATAACACATATTACAGAGGCTGCAGGCAGGAGAGGGGGTACAGGCTGCTGGAAGGTGAGGAGGTGACACTGTCCTCTAATAACATATATTACAGAGGCTGCAGGCAGGAGAGGGGGTACAGGCTGCTGGAAGGTGAGGGGGTGACACTGTCCTCTAATAACATATATTACAGAGGCTGCAGGCAGGAGAGGGGGTACAGGCTGCTGGAAGGTGAGGAGGTGACACTGTCCTCTAATAACATATATTACAGAGAGGCTGCAGGCAGGAGAGGGGGTACAGGCTGCTGGAAGGTGAGGGGGTGACACTGTCCTCTAATAACATATATTACAGAGGCTGCAGGCAGGAGAGGGGGTACAGGCTGCTGGAAGGTGAGGAGGTGACACTGTCCTCTAATAACATATATTACAGAGGCTGCAGGCAGGAGAGGGGGTACAGGCTGCTGGAAGGTGAGGAGATGACACTGTCCTCTAATAACATATATTACAGAGGCTGCAGGCAGGAGAGGGGGTACAGGCTGCTGGAAGGTGAGGGGGTGACACTATCCTCTAATAACATATATTACAGAGAGGCTGCAGGCAGGAGAGGGGGTACAGGCTGCTGGAAGGTGAGGAGGTGACACTGTCCTCTAATAACATATATTACAGAGGCTGCAGGCAGGAGAGGGGGTACAGGCTGCTGGAAGGTGAGGAGGTGACACTGTCCTCTAATAACATATATTACAGAGGCTGCAGGCAGGAGAGGGGGTACAGGCTGCTGGAAGGTGAGGGGGTGACACTGTCCTCTAATAACATATATTACAGAGAGGCTGCAGGCAGGAGAGGGGTACAGGCTGCTGGAAGGTGAGGAGGTGACACTGTCCTCTAATAACATATATTACAGAGAGGCTGCAGGCAGGAGAGGGGGGTACAGGCTGCTGGAAGGTGAGGAGGTGACACTGTCCTCTAATAACATATATTACAGAGGCTGCAGGCAGGAGAGGGGGTACAGGCTGCTGGGAGGTGAGGGGGTGACACTGTCCTCTAATAACATATATTACAGAGGCTGCAGGCAGGAGAGGGGGTACAGGCTGCTGGAAGGTGAGGAGGTGACACTGTCCTCTAATAACATATATTACAGAGGCTGCAGGCAGGAGAGGGGTACAGGCTGCTGGAAGGTGAGGGGGTGACACTGTCCTCTAATAACATATATTACAGAGGCTGCAGGCAGGAGAGGGGGTACAGGCTGCTGGAAGGTGAGGAGGTGACACTGTCCTCTAATAACATATATTACAGAGGCTGCAGGCAGGAGGGGGGTACAGGCTGCTGGAAGGTGAGGGGGTGACACTGTCCTCTAATAACATATATTACAGAGGCTGCAGGCAGGAGAGGGGGTACAGGCTGCTGGAAGGTGAGGAGGTGACACTGTCCTCTAATAACATATATTACAGAGAGGCTGCAGGCAGGAGAGGGGTACAGGCTGCTGGAAGGTGAGGGGGTGACACTGTCCTCTAATAACATATATTACAGAGGCTGCAGGCAGGAGAGGGGTACAGGCTGCTGGAAGGTGAGGAGGTGACACTGTCCTCTAATAACATATATTACAGAGGCTGCAGGCAGGAGAGGGGGTACAGGCTGCTGGAAGGTGAGGGGGTGACACTGTCCTCTAATAACATATATTACAGAGGCTGCAGGCAGGAGAGGGGGTACAGGCTGCTGGAAGGTGAGGGGGTGACACTGTCCTCTAATAACATATATTACAGAGGCTGCAGGCAGGAGAGGGGTACAGGCTGCTGGAAGGTGAGGGGGTGACACTGTCCTCTAATAACATATATTACAGAGGCTGCAGGCAGGAGAGGGGGTACAGGCTGCTGGAAGGTGAGGAGGTGACACTGTCCTCTAATAACATATATTACAGAGGCTGCAGGCAGGAGAGGGGTACAGGCTGCTGGAAGGTGAGGAGGTGACACTGTCCTCTAATAACATATATTACAGAGGCTGCAGGCAGGAGAGGGGGTACAGGCTGCTGGGAGGTGAGGGGGTGACACTGTCCTCTAATAACATATATTACAGAGAGGCTGCAGGCAGGAGAGGGGGTACAGGCTGCTGGAAGGTGAGGGGGTGACACTGTCCTCTAATAACATATATTACAGAGGCTGCAGGCAGGAGAGGGGGTACAGGCTGCTGGAAGGTGAGGAGGTGACACTGTCCTCTAATAACATATATTACAGAGGCTGCAGGCAGGAGAGGGGGTACAGGCTGCTGGAAGGTGAGGAGGTGACACTGTCCTCTAATAACATATATTACAGAGAGGCTGCAGGCAGGAGAGGGGGTACAGGCTGCTGGAAGGTGAGGAGGTGACACTGTCCTCTAATAACATATATTACAGAGGCTGCAGGCAGGAGAGGGGGTACAGGCTGCTGGAAGGTGAGGAGGTGACACTGTCCTCTAATAACATATATTACAGAGGCTGCAGGCAGGAGAGGGGTACAGGCTGCTGGAAGGTGAGGGGGTGACACTGTCCTCTAATAACATATATTACAGAGGCTGCAGGCAGGAGAGGGGGTACAGGCTGCTGGAAGGTGAGGGGTGACACTGTCCTCTAATAACATATATTACAGAGAGGCTGCAGGCAGGAGAGGGGGTACAGGCTGCTGGAAGGTGAGGGGTGACACTGTCCTCTAATAACATATATTACAGAGGCTGCAGGCAGGAGAGGGGGTACAGGCTGCTGGAAGGTGAGGAGGTGACACTGTCCTCTAATAACATATATTACAGAGGCTGCAGGCAGGAGAGGGGGTACAGGCTGCTGGAAGGTGAGGAGGTGACACTGTCCTCTAATAACATATATTACAGAGGCTGCAGGCAGGAGAGGGGTACAGGCTGCTGGAAGGTGAGGAGGTGACACTGTCCTCTAATAACATATATTACAGAGGCTGCAGGCAGGAGAGGGGGTACAGGCTGCTGGAAGGTGAGGAGGAGACACTGTCCTCTAATAACATATATTACAGAGGCTGCAGGCAGGAGAGGGGTACAGGCTGCTGGAAGGTGAGGGGGTGACACTGTCCTCTAATAACATATATTACAGAGGCTGCAGGCAGGAGAGGGGTACAGGCTGCTGGAAGGTGAGGAGGAGACACTGTCCTCTAATAACATATATTACAGAGGCTGCAGGCAGGAGAGGGGTACAGGCTGCTGGAAGGTGAGGAGGTGACACTGTCCTCTAATAACATATATTACAGAGGCTGCAGGCAGGAGAGGGGTACAGGCTGCTGGAAGGTGAGGGGGTGACACTGTCCTCTAATAACATATATTACAGAGGCTGCAGGCAGGAGAGGGGTACAGGCTGCTGGAAGGTGAGGAGGTGACACTGTCCTCTAATAACATATATTACAGAGGCTGCAGGCAGGAGAGGGGGTACAGGCTGCTGGAAGGTGAGGAGGGGACACGGTCCTCTAATAACATATATTACAGAGGCTGCAGGCAGGAGAGGGAGTACAGGCTGCTGGAAGGTGAGGGGGTGACACTGTCCTCTAATAACATATATTACAGAGGCTGCAGGCAGGAGAGGGGTACAGGCTGCTGGAAGGTGAGGGGGTGACACTGTCCTCTAATAACATATATTACAGAGAGGCTGCAGGCAGGAGAGGGGGTACAGGCTGCTGGAAGGTGAGGAGGTGACCCTGTCCTCTAATAACATATATTACAGAGGCTGCAGGCAGGAGAGGGGGTACAGGCTGCTGGAAGGTGAGGGGGTGACACTGTCCTCTAATAACATATATTACAGAGGCTGCAGGCAGGAGAGGGGGTACAGGCTGCTGGAAGGTGAGGAGGTGACACTGTCCTCTAATAACATATATTACAGAGGCTGCAGGCAGGAGAGGGGGTACAGGCTGCTGGAAGGTGAGGAGGTGACACTGTCCTCTAATAACATATATTACAGAGGCTGCAGGCAGGAGAGGGGGTACAGGCTGCTGGAAGGTGAGGAGGTGACACTGTCCTCTAATAACATATATTACAGAGGCTGCAGGCAGGAGAGGGGGTACAGGCTGCTGGAAGGTGAGGGGGTGACACTGTCCTCTAATAACATATATTACAGAGAGGCTGCAGGCAGGAGAGGGGTACAGGCTGGTGGAAGGTGAGGAGGGGACACTGTCCTCTAATAACATATATTACAGAGGCTGCAGGCAGGAGAGGGGTACAGGCTGCTGGAAGGTGAGGAGGTGACACTGTCCTCTAATAACATATATTACAGAGGCTGCAGGCAGGAGAGGGGGTACAGGCTGCTGGAAGGTGAGGAGGTGACACTGTCCTCTAATAACATATATTACAGAGGCTGCAGGCAGGAGAGGGGGTACAGGCTGCTGGAAGGTGAGGGGGTGACACTGTCCTCTAATAACATATATTACAGAGGCTGCAGGCAGGAGAGGGGTACAGGCTGCTGGAAGGTGAGGAGGTGACACTGTCCTCTAATAACATATATTACAGAGGCTGCAGGCAGGAGAGGGGTACAGGCTGCTGGAAGGTGAGGAGGTGACACTGTCCTCTAATAACATATATTACAGAGGCTGCAGGCAGGAGAGGGGTACAGACTGCTGGAAGGTGAGGAGGTGACACTGTCCTCTAATAACATATATTACAGAGAGGCTGCAGGCAGGAGAGGGGGTACAGACTGCTGGAAGGTGAGGAGGTGACACTGTCCTCTAATAACATATATTACAGAGGCTGCAGGCAGGAGAGGGGTACAGGCTGCTGGAAGGTGAGGAGGTGACACTGTCCTCTAATAACATATATTACAGAGAGGCTGCAGGCAGGAGGGGGTACAGGCTGCTGGAAGGTGAGGAGGTGACACTGTCCTCTAATAACATATATTACAGAGGCTGCAGGCAGGAGAGGGAGTACAGGCTGCTGGAAGGTGAGGGGGTGACACTGTCCTCTAATAACATATATTACAGAGGCTGCAGGCAGGAGAGGGGTACAGGCTGCTGGAAGGTGAGGGGGTGACACTGTCCTCTAATAACATATATTACAGAGAGGCTGCAGGCAGGAGAGGGGGTACAGGCTGCTGGAAGGTGAGGAGGTGACACTGTCCTCTAATAACATATATTACAGAGGCTGCAGGCAGGAGAGGGGGTACAGGCTGCTGGAAGGTGAGGGGGTGACACTGTCCTCTAATAACATATATTACAGAGGGGCTGCAGGCAGGAGAGGGGGTACAGGCTGCTGGAAGGTGAGGGGGTGACACTGTCCTCTAATAACATATATTACAGAGGCTGCAGGCAGGAGAGGGGGTACAGGCTGCTGGAAGGTGAGGGGGTGACACTGTCCTCTAATAACATATATTACAGAGGCTGCAGGCAGGAGAGGGGGTACAGGCTGCTGGAAGGTGAGGAGGTGACACTGTCCTCTAATAACATATATTACAGGGGCTGCAGGCAGGAGAGGGGTACAGGCTGCTGGAAGGTGAGGAGGTGACACTGTCCTCTAATAACATATATTACAGAGAGGCTGCAGGCAGGAGAGGGGGTACAGGCTGCTGGAAGGTGAGTGGGTGACACTGTCCTCTAATAACATATATTACAGAGGCTGCAGGCAGGAGAGGGGTACAGGCTGCTGGAAGGTGAGGAGGTGACACTGTCCTCTAATAACATATATTACAGAGGCTGCAGGCAGGAGAGGGGGTACAGGCTGCTGGAAGGTGAGGGGGTGACACTGTCCTCTAATAACATATATTACAGAGGCTGCAGGCAGGAGAGGGGGTACAGGCTGCTGGAAGGTGAGGAGGGGACACTGTCCTCTAATAACATATATTACAGAGAGGCTGCAGGCAGGAGAGGGGGTACAGGCTGCTGGAAGGTGAGGAGGTGACACTGTCCTCTAATAACATATATTACAGAGGCTGCAGGCAGGAGAGGGGGTACAGGCTGCTGGAAGGTGAGGGGGTGACACTGTCCTCTAATAACATATATTACAGAGGCTGCTGGAAGGTGAGGGGGTACAGGCTGCTGGAAGGTGAGGAGGTGACACTGTCCTCTAATAACATATATTACAGAGAGGCTGCAGGCAGGAGAGGGGGTACAGGCTGCTGGAAGGTGAGGAGGTGACACTGTCCTCTAATAACATATATTACAGAGGCTGCAGGCAGGAGAGGGGGTACAGGCTGCTGGAAGGTGAGGGGGTGACACTGTCCTCTAATAACATATATTACAGAGGCTGCTGGAAGGTGAGGGGGTACAGGCTGCTGGAAGGTGAGGAGATGACACTGTCCTCTAATAACATATATTACAGAGGCTGCAGGCAGGAGAGGGGTACAGGCTGCTGGAAGGTGAGGAGGTGACACTGTCCTCTAATAACATATATTACAGAGGCTGCAGGCAGGAGAGGGGTACAGGCTGCTGGAAGGTGAGGGGGTGACACTGTCCTCTAATAACATATATTACAGAGGCTGCAGGCAGGAGAGGAGGTACAGGCTGCTGGAAGGTGAGGGGTGACACTGTCCTCTAATAACATATATTACAGAGGCTGCAGGCAGGAGAGGGGTACAGGCTGCTGGAAGGTGAGGAGGTGACACTGTCCTCTAATAACATATATTACAGAGGCTGCAGGCAGGAGAGGGGTACAGGCTGCTGGAAGGTGAGGGGGTGACACTGTCCTCTAATAACATATATTACAGAGGCTGCAGGCAGGAGAGGGGGTACAGGCTGCTGGAAGGTGAGGAGGTGACACTGTCCTCTAATAACATATATTACAGAGGCTGCAGGCAGGAGAGGGGTACAGGCTGCTGGAAGGTGAGGAGGTGACACTGTCCTCTAATAACATATATTACAGAGGCTGCAGGCAGGAGAGGGGGTACAGGCTGCTGGAAGGTGAGGGGGTGACACTGTCCTCTAATAACATATATTACAGAGGCTGCAGGCAGGAGAGGGGGTACAGGCTGCTGGAAGGTGAGGAGGTGACACTGTCCTCTAATAACATATATTACAGAGGCTGCAGGCAGGAGAGGGGGTACAGGCTGCTGGAAGGTGAGGAGGTGACACTGTCCTCTAATAACATATATTACAGAGGCTGCAGGCAGGAGAGGGGGTACAGGCTGCTGGAAGGTGAGGAGGTGACACTGTCCTCTAATAACATATATTACAGAGAGGCTGCAGGCAGGAGAGGGGGTACAGGCTGCTGGAAGATGAGGAGGTGACACTGTCCTCTAATAACATATATTACAGAGGCTGCAGGCAGGAGAGGGGTACAGGCTGCTGGAAGGTGAGGAGGTGACACTGTCCTCTAATAACATATATTACAGAGGCTGCAGGCAGGAGAGGGGGTACAGGCTGCTGGAAGGTGAGGAGGGGACACTGTCCTCTAATAACATATATTACAGAGGCTGCAGGCAGGAGAGGGGTACAGGCTGCTGGAAGGTGAGGAGATGACACTGTCCTCTAATAACATATATTACAGAGAGGCTGCAGGCAGGAGAGGGGTACAGGCTGCTGGAAGGTGAGGGGGTGACACTGTCCTCTAATAACATATATTACAGAGGCTGCAGGCAGGAGAGGGGGTACAGGCTGCTGGAAGGTGAGGAGGTGACACTGTCCTCTAATAACATATATTACAGAGGCTGCAGGCAGGAGAGGGGGTACAGGCTGCTGGAAGGTGAGGAGGTGACACTGTCCTCTAATAACATATATTACAGAGGCTGCAGGCAGGAGAGGGGTACAGGCTGCTGGAAGGTGAGGAGGTGACACTGTCCTCTAATAACATATATTACAGGGAGGCTGCAGGCAGGAGAGGGGGTACAGGCTGCTGGAAGGTGAGGAGGTGACACTGTCCTCTAATAACATATATTACAGAGGCTGCAGGCAGGAGAGGGGGTACAGGCTGCTGGAAGGTGAGGGGGTGACACTGTCCTCTAATAACATATATTACAGAGGCTGCAGGCAGGAGAGGGGGTACAGGCTGCTGGAAGGTGAGGGGGTGACACTGTCCTCTAATAACATATATTACAGGGGCTGCAGGCAGGAGAGGGGTACAGGCTGCTGGAAGGTGAGGGGGTGACACTGTCCTCTAATAACATATATTACAGAGAGGCTGCAGGCAGGAGAGGGGTACAGGCTGCTGGAAGGTGAGGAGGTGACACTGTCCTCTAATAACATATATTACAGGGGCTGCAGGCAGGAGAGGGGTACAGGCTGCTGGAAGGTGAGGGGGTGACACTGTCCTCTAATAACATATATTACAGAGAGGCTGCAGGCAGGAGAGGGGTACAGGCTGCTGGAAGGTGAGGAGGTGACACTGTCCTCTAATAACATATATTACAGAGGCTGCAGGCAGGAGAGGGGGTACAGGCTGCTGGAGGGTGAGGAGGTGACACTGTCCTCTAATAACATATATTACAGAGGCTGCAGGCAGGAGAGGGGTACAGGCTGCTGGAAGGTGAGGAGGTGACACTGTCCTCTAATAACATATATTACAGAGGCTGCAGGCAGGAGAGGGGGTACAGGCTGCTGGAAGGTGAGGAGATGACACTGTCCTCTAATAACATATATTACAGAGAGGCTGCAGGCAGGAGAGGGGGTACAGGCTGCTGGAAGGTGAGGAGGTGACACTGTCCTCTAATAACATATATTACAGAGAGGCTGCAGGCAGGAGAGGGGTACAGGCTGCTGGAAGGTGAGGAGGTGACACTGTCCTCTAATAACATATATTACAGAGGCTGCAGGCAGGAGAGGGGGTACAGGCTGCTGGAAGGTGAGGAGGTGACACTGTCCTCTAATAACATATATTACAGAGGCTGCAGGCAGGAGAGGGAGTACAGGCTGCTGGAAGGTGAGGAGGTGACACTGTCCTCTAATAACATATATTACAGAGGCTGCAGGCAGGAGAGGGGGTACAGGCTGCTGGAAGGTGAGGAGGTGACACTGTCCTCTAATAACATATATTACAGAGGCTGCAGGCAGGAGAGGGGGTACAGGCTGCTGGAAGGTGAGGAGATGACACTGACCTCTAATAACATATATTACAGGGGCTGCAGGCAGGAGAGGGGGTACAGGCTGCTGGAAGGTGAGGAGGTGACACTGTCCTCTAATAACATATATTACAGAGGCTGCAGGCAGGAGAGGGGGTACAGGCTGCTGGAAGGTGAGGAGGTGACACTGTCCTCTAATAACATATATTACAGAGGCTGCAGGCAGGAGAGGGGGTACAGGCTGCTGGAAGGTGAGGAGATGACACTGTCCTCTAATAACATATATTACAGAGGCTGCAGGCAGGAGAGGGGGTACAGGCTGCTGGAAGGTGAGGGGGTGACACTGTCCTCTAATAACATATATTACAGAGAGGCTGCAGGCAGGAGAGGGGGTACAGGCTGCTGGAAGGTGAGGAGATGACACTGTCCTCTAATAACATATATTACAGAGGCTGCAGGCAGGAGAGGGGTACAGGCTGCTGGAAGGTGAGGAGGTGACACTGTCCTCTAATAACATATATTACAGAGGCTGCAGGCAGGAGAGGGGGTACAGGCTGCTGGAAGGTGAGGGGGTGACACTGTCCTCTAATAACATATATTACAGAGAGGCTGCAGGCAGGAGAGGGGTACAGGCTGCTGGAAGGTGAGGAGGTGACACTGTCCTCTAATAACATATATTACAGAGGCTGCAGGCAGGAGAGGGGTACAGGCTGCTGGAAGGTGAGGAGGTGACACTGTCCTCTAATAACATATATTACAGAGAGGCTGCAGGCAGGAGAGGGGGTACAGGCTGCTGGAAGGTGAGGAGGGGACACTGTCCTCTAATAACATATATTACAGAGGCTGCAGGCAGGAGAGGGGTACAGGCTGCTGGAAGGTGAGGAGGTGACACTGTCCTCTAATAACATATATTACAGAGAGGCTGCAGGCAGGAGAGGGGGTACAGGCTGCTGGAAGGTGAGGAGGGGACACTGTCCTCTAATAACATATATTACAGAGGCTGCAGGCAGGAGAGGGGGTACAGGCTGCTGGAAGGTGAGGAGGTGACACTGTCCTCTAATAACATATATTACAGAGGCTGCAGGCAGGAGAGGGGGTACAGGCTGCTGGAAGGTGAGGGGGTGACACTGTCCTCTAATAACATATATTACAGAGGCTGCAGGCAGGAGAGGAGGTACAGGCTGCTGGAAGGTGAGGAGGTGACACTGTCCTCTAATAACATATATTACAGAGGCTGCAGGCAGGAGAGGGGGTACAGGCTGCTGGAAGGTGAGGGGTGACACTGTCCTCTAATAACATATATTACAGAGGCTGCAGGCAGGAGAGGGGTACAGGCTGCTGGAAGGTGAGGGGGTGACACTGTCCTCTAATAACATATATTACAGAGGCTGCAGGCAGGAGAGGGGGTACAGGCTGCTGGAAGGTGAGGAGGTGACACTGTCCTCTAATAACATATATTACAGAGGCTGCAGGCAGGAGAGGGGTACAGGCTGCTGGAAGGTGAGGAGGTGACACTGTCCTCTAATAACATATATTACAGAGGCTGCAGGCAGGAGAGGGGGTACAGGCTGCTGGAAGGTGAGGGGGTGACACTGTCCTCTAATAACATATATTACAGAGGCTGCAGGCAGGAGAGGGGGTACAGGCTGCTGGAAGGTGAGGAGGTGACACTGTCCTCTAATAACATATATTACAGAGGCTGCAGGCAGGAGAGGGGGTACAGGCTGCTGGAAGGTGAGGAGGTGACACTGTCCTCTAATAACATATATTACAGAGGCTGCAGGCAGGAGAGGGGGTACAGGCTGCTGGAAGGTGAGGAGGTGACACTGTCCTCTAATAACATATATTACAGAGAGGCTGCAGGCAGGAGAGGGGGTACAGGCTGCTGGAAGATGAGGAGGTGACACTGTCCTCTAATAACATATATTACAGAGGCTGCAGGCAGGAGAGGGGGTACAGGCTGCTGGAAGGTGAGGAGGTGACACTGTCCTCTAATAACATATATTACAGAGGCTGCAGGCAGGAGAGGGGTACAGGCTGCTGGAAGGTGAGGAGGTGACACTGTCCTCTAATAACATATATTACAGAGGCTGCAGGCAGGAGAGGGGGTACAGGCTGCTGGAAGGTGAGGAGGTGACACTGTCCTCTAATAACATATATTACAGAGGCTGCAGGCAGGAGAGGGGGTACAGGCTGCTGGAAGGTGAGGAGGTGAACTGTCCTCTAATAACATATATTACAGAGGCTGCAGGCAGGAGAGGGGTACAGGCTGCTGGAAGGTGAGGGGGTGACACTGTCCTCTAATAACATATATTACAGAGGCTGCAGGCAGGAGAGGGGGTACAGGCTGCTGGAAGGTGAGGAGGTGACACTGTCCTCTAATAACATATATATTACAGAGGCTGCAGGCAGGAGAGGGGGTACAGGCTGCTGGAAGGTGAGGGGGTGACACTGTCCTCTAATAACATATATTACAGAGGCTGCAGGCAGGAGAGGGGGTACAGGCTGCTGGAAGGTGAGGAGGGGACACTGTCCTCTAATAACATATATTACAGAGAGGCTGCAGGCAGGAGAGGGGGTACAGGCTGCTGGAAGGTGAGGAGGTGACACTGTCCTCTAATAACATATATTACAGAGGCTGCAGGCAGGAGAGGGGGTACAGGCTGCTGGAAGGTGAGGAGGTGACACTGTCCTCTAATAACATATATTACAGAGAGGCTGCAGGCAGGAGAGGGGGTACAGGCTGCTGGAAGGTGAGGGGGTGACACTGTCCTCTAATAACATATATTACAGAGAGGCTGCAGGCAGGAGAGGGGTACAGACTGCTGGAAGGTGAGGAGGTGACACTGTCCTCTAATAACATATATTACAGAGGCTGCTGGAAGGTGAGGGGGTACAGGCTGCTGGAAGGTGAGGAGGTGACACTGTCCTCTAATAACATATATTACAGAGGCTGCTGGAAGGTGAGGGGGTACAGGCTGCTGGAAGGTGAGGAGGTGACACTGTCCTCTAATAACATATATTACAGAGGCTGCAGGCAGGAGAGGGGGTACAGGCTGCTGGAAGGTGAGGAGGTGACACTGTCCTCTAATAACATATATTACAGAGAGGCTGCAGGCAGGAGAGGGGGTACAGGCTGCTGGAAGGTGAGGAGGTGACACTGTCCTCTAATAACATATATTACAGAGAGGCTGCAGGCAGGAGAGGGGGTACAGGCTGCTGGAAGGTGAGGAGGTGACACTGTCCTCTAATAACATATATTACAGAGGCTGCAGGCAGGAGAGGGGTACAGGCTGCTGGAAGGTGAGGAGGTGACACTGTCCTCTAATAACATATATTACAGAGAGGCTGCAGGCAGGAGAGGGGGTACAGGCTGCTGGAAGGTGAGGGGGTGACACTGTCCTCTAATAACATATATTACAGAGGCTGCAGGCAGGAGAGGGGTACAGGCTGCTGGAAGGTGAGGAGATGACACTGTCCTCTAATAACATATATTACAGAGGCTGCAGGCAGGAGAGGGGGTACAGGCTGCTGGAAGGTGAGGAGGTGACACTGTCCTCTAATAACATATATTACAGAGGCTGCAGGCAGGAGAGGGGGTACAGACTGCTGGAAGGTGAGGGGGTGACACTGCCCTCTAATAACATATATTACAGAGGCTGCAGGCAGGAGAGGGGTACAGGCTGCTGGAAGGTGAGGAGGTGACACTGTCCTCTAATAACATATATTACAGAGGCTGCAGGCAGGAGAGGGGGTACAGGCTGCTGGAAGGTGAGGAGGTGACACTGTCCTCTAATAACATATATTACAGAGAGGCTGCAGGCAGGAGAGGGGTACAGGCTGCTGGAAGGTGAGGAGGAGACACTGTCCTCTAATAACACATATTACAGAGGCTGCAGGCAGGAGAGGGGGTACAGGCTGCTGGAAGGTGAGGGGGTGACACTGTCCTCTAATAACATATATTACAGAGGCTGCAGGCAGGAGAGGGGGTACAGGCTGCTGGAAGGTGAGGGGGTGACACTGTCCTCTAATAACATATATTACAGAGGCTGCAGGCAGGAGAGGGGGTACAGGCTGCTGGAAGGTGAGGAGGTGACACTGTCCTCTAATAACATATATTACAGAGGCTGCAGGCAGGAGAGGGGTACAGGCTGCTGGAAGGTGAGGGGGTGACACTGTCCTCTAATAACATATATTACAGAGGCTGCAGGCAGGAGAGGGGGTACAGGCTGCTGGAAGGTGAGGAGGTGACACTGTCCTCTAATAACATATATTACAGAGGCTGCAGGCAGGAGAGGGGGTACAGGCTGCTGGAAGGTGAGGAGGGGACACTGTCCTCTAATAACATATATTACAGAGGCTGCAGGCAGGAGAGGGGTACAGGCTGCTGGAAGGTGAGGAGATGACACTGTCCTCTAATAACATATATTACAGAGAGGCTGCAGGCAGGAGAGGGGTACAGGCTGCTGGAAGGTGAGGAGGTGACACTGTCCTCTAATAACATATATTACAGAGGCTGCAGGCAGGAGAGGGGGTACAGGCTGCTGGAAGGTGAGGGGGTGACACTGTCCTCTAATAACATATATTACAGAGGCTGCAGGCAGGAGAGGGGTACAGGCTGCTGGAAGGTGAGGAGGTGACACTGTCCTCTAATAACATATATTACAGAGGCTGCAGGCAGGAGAGGGGGTACAGGCTGCTGGAAGGTGAGGGGTGACACTGTCCTCTAATAACATATATTACAGAGGCTGCAGGCAGGAGGGGGGTACAGGCTGCTGGAAGGTGAGGAGGGGACACTGTCCTCTAATAACATATATTACAGAGGCTGCAGGCAGGAGAGGGGGTACAGGCTGCTGGAAGGTGAGGGGGTGACACTGTCCTCTAATAACATATATTACAGAGGCTGCAGGCAGGAGAGGGGGTACAGGCTGCTGGAAGGTGAGGAGGTGACACTGTCCTCTAATAACATATATTACAGAGGCTGCAGGCAGGAGAGGGGGTACAGGCTGCTGGAAGGTGAGGAGGTGACACTGTCCTCTAATAACATATATTACAGAGGCTGCAGGCAGGAGAGGGGTACAGGCTGCTGGAAGGTGAGGAGGTGACACTGTCCTCTAATAACATATATTACAGGGAGGCTGCAGGCAGGAGAGGGGGTACAGGCTGCTGGAAGGTGAGGAGGTGACACTGTCCTCTAATAACATATATTACAGAGGCTGCAGGCAGGAGAGGGGGTACAGGCTGCTGGAAGGTGAGGGGGTGACACTGTCCTCTAATAACATATATTACAGAGGCTGCAGGCAGGAGAGGGGGTACAGGCTGCTGGAAGGTGAGGAGATGACACTGTCCTCTAATAACATATATTACAGAGGCTGCAGGCAGGAGAGGGGGTACAGGCTGCTGGAAGGTGAGGGGGTGACACTGTCCTCTAATAACATATATTACAGGGGCTGCAGGCAGGAGAGGGGTACAGGCTGCTGGAAGGTGAGGGGGTGACACTGTCCTCTAATAACATATATTACAGAGAGGCTGCAGGCAGGAGAGGGGTACAGGCTGCTGGAAGGTGAGGAGGTGACACTGTCCTCTAATAACATATATTACAGAGGCTGCAGGCAGGAGAGGGGGTACAGGCTGCTGGAAGGTGAGGAGGTGACACTGTCCTCTAATAACATATATTACAGAGGCTGCAGGCAGGAGGGGGGTACAGGCTGCTGGAAGGTGAGGAGGTGACACTGTCCTCTAATAACATATATTACAGAGGCTGCAGGCAGGAGAGGGGTACAGGCTGCTGGAAGGTGAGGAGGTGACACTGTCCTCTAATAACATATATTACAGAGGCTGCAGGCAGGAGAGGGGGTACAGGCTGCTGGAAGGTGAGGAGATGACACTGTCCTCTAATAACATATATTACAGAGAGGCTGCAGGCAGGAGAGGGGGTACAGGCTGCTGGAAGGTGAGGAGGTGACACTGTCCTCTAATAACATATATTACAGAGAGACTGCAGGCAGGAGAGGGGTACAGGCTGCTGGAAGGTGAGGAGGTGACACTGTCCTCTAATAACATATATTACAGAGAGGCTGCAGGCAGGAGAGGGGTACAGGCTGCTGGAAGGTGAGGAGGTGACACTGTCCTCTAATAACATATATTACAGAGGCTGCAGGCAGGAGAGGGGGTACAGGCTGCTGGAAGGTGAGGAGGTGACACTGTCCTCTAATAACATATATTACAGGGGCTGCAGGCAGGAGAGGGGTACAGGCTGCTGGAAGGTGAGGAGATGACACTGTCCTCTAATAACATATATTACAGAGGCTGCAGGCAGGAGAGGGGGTACAGGCTGCTGGAAGGTGAGGAGATGACACTGACCTCTAATAACATATATTACAGGGGCTGCAGGCAGGAGAGGGGGTACAGGCTGCTGGAAGGTGAGGAGGTGACACTGTCCTCTAATAACATATATTACAGAGGCTGCAGGCAGGAGAGGGGGTACAGGCTGCTGGAAGGTGAGGAGGTGACACTGTCCTCTAATAACATATATTACAGAGGCTGCAGGCAGGAGAGGGGGTACAGGCTGCTGGAAGGTGAGGGGGTGACACTGTCCTCTAATAACATATATTACAGAGAGGCTGCAGGCAGGAGAGGGGGTACAGGCTCCTGGAAGGTGAGGAGATGACACTGTCCTCTAATAACATATATTACAGAGGCTGCAGGCAGGAGAGGGGGTACAGGCTGCTGGAAGGTGAGGAGGTGACACTGTCCTCTAATAACATATATTACAGAGGCTGCAGGCAGGAGAGGGGTACAGGCTGCTGGAAGGTGAGGGGGTGACACTGTCCTCTAATAACATATATTACAGAGAGGCTGCAGGCAGGAGAGGGGGTACAGGCTGCTGGAAGGTGAGGAGGGGACACTGTCCTCTAATAACATATATTACAGAGGCTGCAGGCAGGAGAGGGGTACAGGCTGCTGGAAGGTGAGGAGGTGACACTGTCCTCTAATAACATATATTACAGAGAGGCTGCAGGCAGGAGAGGGGGTACAGGCTGCTGGAAGGTGAGGAGGGGACACTGTCCTCTAATAACATATATTACAGAGGCTGCAGGCAGGAGAGGGGGTACAGGCTGCTGGAAGGTGAGGAGGTGACACTGTCCTCTAATAACATATATTACAGAGGCTGCAGGCAGGAGAGGGGGTACAGGCTGCTGGAAGGTGAGGAGATGACACTGTCCTCTAATAACATATATTACAGAGGCTGCAGGCAGGAGAGGGGGTACAGGCTGCTGGAAGGTGAGGGGGTGACACTGTCCTCTAATAACATATATTACAGAGAGGCTGCAGGCAGGAGAGGGGGTACAGGCTGCTGGAAGGTGAGGAGATGACACTGTCCTCTAATAACATATATTACAGAGGCTGCAGGCAGGAGAGGGGTACAGGCTGCTGGAAGGTGAGGAGGGGACACTGTCCTCTAATAACATATATTACAGAGGCTGCAGGCAGGAGAGGGGTACAGGCTGCTGGAAGGTGAGGAGGTGACACTGTCCTCTAATAACATATATTACAGAGGCTGCAGGCAGGAGAGGGGGTACAGGCTGCTGGAAGGTGAGGAGGTGACACTGTCCTCTAATAACATATATTACAGAGGCTGCAGGCAGGAGAGGGAGTACAGGCTGCTGGAAGGTGAGGAGGTGACACTGTCCTCTAATAACATATATTACAGAGGCTGCAGGCAGGAGAGGGGGTACAGGCTGCTGGAAGGTGAGGAGGTGACACTGTCCTCTAATAACATATATTACAGGGGCTGCAGGCAGGAGAGGGGTACAGGCTGCTGGAAGGTGAGGAGATGACACTGTCCTCTAATAACATATATTACAGAGGCTGCAGGCAGGAGAGGGGGTACAGGCTGCTGGAAGGTGAGGAGATGACACTGACCTCTAATAACATATATTACAGGGGCTGCAGGCAGGAGAGGGGGTACAGGCTGCTGGAAGGTGAGGAGGTGACACTGTCCTCTAATAACATATATTACAGAGGCTGCAGGCAGGAGAGGGGGTACAGGCTGCTGGAAGGTGAGGAGGTGACACTGTCCTCTAATAACATATATTACAGAGGCTGCAGGCAGGAGAGGGGGTACAGGCTGCTGGAAGGTGAGGAGATGACACTGTCCTCTAATAACATATATTACAGAGGCTGCAGGCAGGAGAGGGGGTACAGGCTGCTGGAAGGTGAGGGGGTGACACTGTCCTCTAATAACATATATTACAGAGAGGCTGCAGGCAGGAGAGGGGGTACAGGCTGCTGGAAGGTGAGGAGATGACACTGTCCTCTAATAACATATATTACAGAGGCTGCAGGCAGGAGAGGGGTACAGGCTGCTGGAAGGTGAGGAGGTGACACTGTCCTCTAATAACATATATTACAGAGGCTGCAGGCAGGAGAGGGGGTACAGGCTGCTGGAAGGTGAGGGGGTGACACTGTCCTCTAATAACATATATTACAGAGAGGCTGCAGGCAGGAGAGGGGTACAGGCTGCTGGAAGGTGAGGAGGTGACACTGTCCTCTAATAACATATATTACAGAGGCTGCAGGCAGGAGAGGGGTACAGGCTGCTGGAAGGTGAGGAGGTGACACTGTCCTCTAATAACATATATTACAGAGAGGCTGCAGGCAGGAGAGGGGGTACAGGCTGCTGGAAGGTGAGGAGGGGACACTGTCCTCTAATAACATATATTACAGAGGCTGCAGGCAGGAGAGGGGTACAGGCTGCTGGAAGGTGAGGAGGTGACACTGTCCTCTAATAACATATATTACAGAGAGGCTGCAGGCAGGAGAGGGGGTACAGGCTGCTGGAAGGTGAGGAGGGGACACTGTCCTCTAATAACATATATTACAGAGGCTGCAGGCAGGAGAGGGGGTACAGGCTGCTGGAAGGTGAGGAGGTGACACTGTCCTCTAATAACATATATTACAGAGGCTGCAGGCAGGAGAGGGGGTACAGGCTGCTGGAAGGTGAGGGGGTGACACTGTCCTCTAATAACATATATTACAGAGGCTGCAGGCAGGAGAGGAGGTACAGGCTGCTGGAAGGTGAGGAGGTGACACTGTCCTCTAATAACATATATTACAGAGGCTGCAGGCAGGAGAGGGGGTACAGGCTGCTGGAAGGTGAGGGGTGACACTGTCCTCTAATAACATATATTACAGAGGCTGCAGGCAGGAGAGGGGTACAGGCTGCTGGAAGGTGAGGGGGTGACACTGTCCTCTAATAACATATATTACAGAGGCTGCAGGCAGGAGAGGGGGTACAGGCTGCTGGAAGGTGAGGAGGTGACACTGTCCTCTAATAACATATATTACAGAGGCTGCAGGCAGGAGAGGGGTACAGGCTGCTGGAAGGTGAGGAGGTGACACTGTCCTCTAATAACATATATTACAGAGGCTGCAGGCAGGAGAGGGGGTACAGGCTGCTGGAAGGTGAGGGGGTGACACTGTCCTCTAATAACATATATTACAGAGGCTGCAGGCAGGAGAGGGGGTACAGGCTGCTGGAAGGTGAGGAGGTGACACTGTCCTCTAATAACATATATTACAGAGGCTGCAGGCAGGAGAGGGGGTACAGGCTGCTGGAAGGTGAGGAGGTGACACTGTCCTCTAATAACATATATTACAGAGGCTGCAGGCAGGAGAGGGGGTACAGGCTGCTGGAAGGTGAGGAGGTGACACTGTCCTCTAATAACATATATTACAGAGAGGCTGCAGGCAGGAGAGGGGGTACAGGCTGCTGGAAGATGAGGAGGTGACACTGTCCTCTAATAACATATATTACAGAGGCTGCAGGCAGGAGAGGGGTACAGGCTGCTGGAAGGTGAGGAGGTGACACTGTCCTCTAATAACATATATTACAGAGGCTGCAGGCAGGAGAGGGGGTACAGGCTGCTGGAAGGTGAGGAGGTGACACTGTCCTCTAATAACATATATTACAGAGGCTGCAGGCAGGAGAGGGGGTACAGGCTGCTGGAAGGTGAGGAGGTGACACTGTCCTCTAATAACATATATTACAGAGGCTGCAGGCAGGAGAGGGGTACAGGCTGCTGGAAGGTGAGGAGGTGACACTGTCCTCTAATAACATATATTACAGAGGCTGCAGGCAGGAGAGGGGGTACAGGCTGCTGGAAGGTGAGGAGATGACACTGTCCTCTAATAACATATATTACAGAGGCTGCAGGCAGGAGAGGGGGTACAGACTGCTGGAAGGTGAGGAGGTGACACTGTCCTCTAATAACATATATTACAGAGGCTGCAGGCAGGAGAGGGGGTACAGGCTGCTGGAAGGTGAGGAGGTGACACTGTCCTCTAATAACATATATTACAGAGGCTGCAGGCAGGAGAGGGGGTACAGGCTGCTGGAAGGTGAGGAGGTGACACTGTCCTCTAATAACATATATTACAGAGGCTGCAGGCAGGAGAGGGGGTACAGGCTGCTGGAAGGTGAGGGGGTGACACTGTCCTCTAATAACATATATTACAGAGGCTGCAGGCAGGAGAGGGGGTACAGGCTGCTGGAAGGTGAGGAGGGGACACTGTCCTCTAATAACATATATTACAGAGAGGCTGCAGGCAGGAGAGGGGGTACAGGCTGCTGGAAGGTGAGGAGGTGACACTGTCCTCTAATAACATATATTACAGAGGCTGCAGGCAGGAGAGGGGGTACAGGCTGCTGGAAGGTGAGGAGGTGACACTGTCCTCTAATAACATATATTACAGAGAGGCTGCAGGCAGGAGAGGGGGTACAGGCTGCTGGAAGGTGAGGGGGTGACACTGTCCTCTAATAACATATATTACAGAGAGGCTGCAGGCAGGAGAGGGGTACAGACTGCTGGAAGGTGAGGAGGTGACACTGTCCTCTAATAACATATATTACAGAGGCTGCTGGAAGGTGAGGGGGTACAGGCTGCTGGAAGGTGAGGAGGTGACACTGTCCTCTAATAACATATATTACAGAGGCTGCTGGAAGGTGAGGGGGTACAGGCTGCTGGAAGGTGAGGAGGTGACACTGTCCTCTAATAACATATATTACAGAGGCTGCAGGCAGGAGAGGGGGTACAGGCTGCTGGAAGGTGAGGAGGTGACACTGTCCTCTAATAACATATATTACAGAGAGGCTGCAGGCAGGAGAGGGGGTACAGGCTGCTGGAAGGTGAGGAGGTGACACTGTCCTCTAATAACATATATTACAGAGAGGCTGCAGGCAGGAGAGGGGGTACAGGCTGCTGGAAGGTGAGGAGGTGACACTGTCCTCTAATAACATATATTACAGAGGCTGCAGGCAGGAGAGGGGTACAGGCTGCTGGAAGGTGAGGAGGTGACACGGTCCTCTAATAACATATATTACAGAGGCTGCAGGCAGGAGAGGGGGTACAGGCTGATGGAAGGTGAGGAGGTGACACTGTCCTCTAATAACATATATTACAGAGGCTGCAGGCAGGAGAGGGGGTACAGGCTGCTGGAAGGTGAGGAGGTGACACTGTCCTCTAATAACATATATTACAGAGAGGCTGCAGGCAGGAGAGGGGGTACAGGCTGCTGGAAGGTGAGGGGGTGACACTGTCCTCTAATAACATATATTACAGAGGCTGCAGGCAGGAGAGGGGTACAGGCTGCTGGAAGGTGAGGAGATGACACTGTCCTCTAATAACATATATTACAGAGGCTGCAGGCAGGAGAGGGGGTACAGGCTGCTGGAAGGTGAGGAGGTGACACTGTCCTCTAATAACATATATTACAGAGGCTGCAGGCAGGAGAGGGGGTACAGACTGCTGGAAGGTGAGGGGGTGACACTGCCCTCTAATAACATATATTACAGAGGCTGCAGGCAGGAGAGGGGTACAGGCTGCTGGAAGGTGAGGAGGTGACACTGTCCTCTAATAACATATATTACAGAGGCTGCAGGCAGGAGAGGGGGTACAGGCTGCTGGAAGGTGAGGAGGTGACACTGTCCTCTAATAACATATATTACAGAGAGGCTGCAGGCAGGAGAGGGGTACAGGCTGCTGGAAGGTGAGGAGGAGACACTGTCCTCTAATAACACATATTACAGAGGCTGCAGGCAGGAGAGGGGGTACAGGCTGCTGGAAGGTGAGGGGGTGACACTGTCCTCTAATAACATATATTACAGAGGCTGCAGGCAGGAGAGGGGGTACAGGCTGCTGGAAGGTGAGGGGGTGACACTGTCCTCTAATAACATATATTACAGAGGCTGCAGGCAGGAGAGGGGGTACAGGCTGCTGGAAGGTGAGGAGGTGACACTGTCCTCTAATAACATATATTACAGAGGCTGCAGGCAGGAGAGGGGTACAGGCTGCTGGAAGGTGAGGGGGTGACACTGTCCTCTAATAACATATATTACAGAGGCTGCAGGCAGGAGAGGGGGTACAGGCTGCTGGAAGGTGAGGAGGTGACACTGTCCTCTAATAACATATATTACAGAGGCTGCAGGCAGGAGAGGGGGTACAGGCTGCTGGAAGGTGAGGAGGGGACACTGTCCTCTAATAACATATATTACAGAGGCTGCAGGCAGGAGAGGGGTACAGGCTGCTGGAAGGTGAGGAGATGACACTGTCCTCTAATAACATATATTACAGAGAGGCTGCAGGCAGGAGAGGGGTACAGGCTGCTGGAAGGTGAGGGGGTGACACTGTCCTCTAATAACATATATTACAGAGGCTGCAGGCAGGAGAGGGGGTACAGGCTGCTGGAAGGTGAGGAGGTGACACTGTCCTCTAATAACATATATTACAGAGGCTACAGGCTGCTGGAAGGTGAGGAGGTGACACTGTCCTCTAATAACATATATTACAGAGGCTGCAGGCAGGAGAGGGGTACAGGCTGCTGGAAGGTGAGGAGGTGACACTGTCCTCTAATAACATATATTACAGGGAGGCTGCAGGCAGGAGAGGGTACAGGCTGCTGGAAGGTGAGGAGGTGACACTGTCCTCTAATAACATATATTACAGAGGCTGCAGGCAGGAGAGGGGGTACAGGCTGCTGGAAGGTGAGGGGGTGACACTGTCCTCTAATAACATATATTACAGAGGCTGCAGGCAGGAGAGGGGGTACAGGCTGCTGGAAGGTGAGGAGGTGACACTGTCCTCTAATAACATATATTACAGAGGCTGCAGGCAGGAGAGGGGGTACAGGCTGCTGGAAGGTGAGGGGGTGACACTGTCCTCTAATAACATATATTACAGAGGCTGCAGGCAGGAGAGGGGGTACAGGCTGCTGGAAGGTGAGGAGATGACACTGTCCTCTAATAACATATATTACAGAGGCTGCAGGCAGGAGAGGGGGTACAGGCTGCTGGAAGGTGAGGGGGTGACACTGTCCTCTAATAACATATATTACAGGGGCTGCAGGCAGGAGAGGGGTACAGGCTGCTGGAAGGTGAGGGGGTGACACTGTCCTCTAATAACATATATTACAGAGAGGCTGCAGGCAGGAGAGGGGTACAGGCTGCTGGAAGGTGAGGAGGTGACACTGTCCTCTAATAACATATATTACAGAGGCTGCAGGCAGGAGGGGGGTACAGGCTGCTGGAAGGTGAGGAGGTGACACTGTCCTCTAATAACATATATTACAGAGGCTGCAGGCAGGAGAGGGGTACAGGCTGCTGGAAGGTGAGGAGGTGACACTGTCCTCTAATAACATATATTACAGAGGCTGCAGGCAGGAGAGGGGGTACAGGCTGCTGGAAGGTGAGGAGATGACACTGTCCTCTAATAACATATATTACAGAGAGGCTGCAGGCAGGAGAGGGGGTACAGGCTGCTGGAAGGTGAGGAGGTGACACTGTCCTCTAATAACATATATTACAGAGGCTGCAGGCAGGAGAGGGGGTACAGGCTGCTGGAAGGTGAGGAGATGACACTGACCTCTAATAACATATATTACAGAGAGGCTGCAGGCAGGAGAGGGGGTACAGGCTGCTGGAAGGTGAGGAGGAGACACTGTCCTCTAATAACATATATTACAGAGGCTGCAGGCAGGAGAGGGGTACAGGCTGCTGGAAGGTGAGGAGGTGACACTGTCCTCTAATAACATATATTACAGGGGCTGCAGGCAGGAGAGGGGTACAGGCTGCTGGAAGGTGAGGGGGTGACACTGTCCTCTAATAACATATATTACAGAGAGGCTGCAGGCAGGAGAGGGGTACAGGCTGCTGGAAGGTGAGGAGGTGACACTGTCCTCTAATAACATATATTACAGAGGCTGCAGGCAGGAGGGGGGTACAGGCTGCTGGAAGGTGAGGAGGTGACACTGTCCTCTAATAACATATATTACAGAGGCTGCAGGCAGGAGAGGGGTACAGGCTGCTGGAAGGTGAGGAGGTGACACTGTCCTCTAATAACATATATTACAGAGGCTGCAGGCAGGAGAGGGGTACAGGCTGCTGGAAGGTGAGGAGGTGACACTGTCCTCTAATAACATATATTACAGAGGCTGCAGGCAGGAGAGGGGTACAGGCTGCTGGAAGGTGAGGGGGTGACCCTGTCCTCTAATAACATATATTACAGAGGCTGCAGGCAGGAGAGGGGTACAGGCTGCTGGAAGGTGAGGAGGTGACACTGTCCTCTAATAACATATATTACAGAGAGGCTGCAGGCAGGAGAGGGGGTACAGGCTGCTGGAAGGTGAGGAGGTGACACTGTCCTCTAATAACATATATTACAGAGAGGCTGCAGGCAGGAGAGGGGGTACAGGCTGCTGGAAGGTGAGGAGGTGACACTGTCCTCTAATAACATATATTACAGAGAGACTGCAGGCAGGAGAGGGGTACAGGCTGCTGGAAGGTGAGGAGGTGACACTGTCCTCTAATAACATATATTACAGAGAGGCTGCAGGCAGGAGAGGGGTACAGGCTGCTGGAAGGTGAGGAGGTGACACTGTCCTCTAATAACATATATTACAGAGGCTGCAGGCAGGAGAGGGGGTACAGGCTGCTGGAAGGTGAGGAGGTGACACTGTCCTCTAATAACATATATTACAGGGGCTGCAGGCAGGAGAGGGGTACAGGCTGCTGGAAGGTGAGGAGATGACACTGTCCTCTAATAACATATATTACAGAGGCTGCAGGCAGGAGAGGGGGTACAGGCTGCTGGAAGGTGAGGAGATGACACTGACCTCTAATAACATATATTACAGGGGCTGCAGGCAGGAGAGGGGGTACAGGCTGCTGGAAGGTGAGGAGGTGACACTGTCCTCTAATAACATATATTACAGAGGCTGCAGGCAGGAGAGGGGGTACAGGCTGCTGGAAGGTGAGGAGGTGACACTGTCCTCTAATAACATATATTACAGAGGCTGCAGGCAGGAGAGGGGTACAGGCTGCTGGAAGGTGAGGGGGTGACACTGTCCTCTAATAACATATATTACAGAGAGGCTGCAGGCAGGAGAGGGGGTACAGGCTGCTGGAAGGTGAGGAGATGACACTGTCCTCTAATAACATATATTACAGAGGCTGCAGGCAGGAGAGGGGGTACAGGCTGCTGGAAGGTGAGGAGGTGACACTGTCCTCTAATAACATATATTACAGAGGCTGCAGGCAGGAGAGGGGTACAGGCTGCTGGAAGGTGAGGGGGTGACACTGTCCTCTAATAACATATATTACAGAGAGGCTGCAGGCAGGAGAGGGGGTACAGGCTGCTGGAAGGTGAGGAGGGGACACTGTCCTCTAATAACATATATTACAGAGGCTGCAGGCAGGAGAGGGGTACAGGCTGCTGGAAGGTGAGGAGGTGACACTGTCCTCTAATAACATATATTACAGAGAGGCTGCAGGCAGGAGAGGGGGTACAGGCTGCTGGAAGGTGAGGAGGGGACACTGTCCTCTAATAACATATATTACAGAGGCTGCAGGCAGGAGAGGGGGTACAGGCTGCTGGAAGGTGAGGAGGTGACACTGTCCTCTAATAACATATATTACAGAGGCTGCAGGCAGGAGAGGGGGTACAGGCTGCTGGAAGGTGAGGAGATGACACTGTCCTCTAATAACATATATTACAGAGGCTGCAGGCAGGAGAGGGGGTACAGGCTGCTGGAAGGTGAGGGGGTGACACTGTCCTCTAATAACATATATTACAGAGAGGCTGCAGGCAGGAGAGGGGGTACAGGCTGCTGGAAGGTGAGGAGATGACACTGTCCTCTAATAACATATATTACAGAGGCTGCAGGCAGGAGAGGGGTACAGGCTGCTGGAAGGTGAGGAGGGGACACTGTCCTCTAATAACATATATTACAGAGGCTGCAGGCAGGAGAGGGGTACAGGCTGCTGGAAGGTGAGGAGGTGACACTGTCCTCTAATAACATATATTACAGAGAGGCTGCAGGCAGGAGAGGGGGTACAGGCTGCTGGAAGGTGAGGAGGGGACACTGTCCTCTAATAACATATATTACAGAGGCTGCAGGCAGGAGAGGGGTACAGGCTGCTGGAAGGTGAGGGGGTGACACTGTCCTCTAATAACATATATTACAGAGAGGCTGCAGGCAGGAGAGGGGTACAGGCTGCTGGAAGGTGAGGAGGTGACACTGTCCTCTAATAACATATATTACAGAGGCTGCAGGCAGGAGAGGGGTACAGGCTGCTGGAAGGTGAGGAGGTGACACTGTCCTCTAATAACATATATTACAGAGGCTGCAGGCAGGAGAGGGGGTACAGGCTGCTGGAAGGTGAGGAGATGACACTGTCCTCTAATAACATATATTACAGAGGCTGCAGGCAGGAGAGGGGTACAGGCTGCTGGAAGGTGAGGAGGTGACACTGTCCTCTAATAACATATATTACAGAGGCTGCAGGCAGGAGAGGGGGTACAGGCTGCTGGAAGGTGAGGAGGTGACACTGTCCTCTAATAACATATATTACAGAGGCTGCAGGCAGGAGAGGGGGTACAGGCTGCTGGAAGGTGAGGGGGTGACACTGTCCTCTAATAACATATATTACAGAGGCTGCAGGCAGGAGAGGGGGTACAGGCTGCTGGAAGGTGAGGAGGTGACACTGTCCTCTAATAACATATATTACAGAGGCTGCAGGCAGGAGAGGGGTACAGGCTGCTGGAAGGTGAGGAGGTGACACTGTCCTCTAATAACATATATTACAGAGGCTGCAGGCAGGAGAGGGGTACAGGCTGCTGGAAGGTGAGGAGATGACACTGTCCTCTAATAACATATATTACAGAGGCTGCAGGCAGGAGAGGGGTACAGGCTGCTGGAAGGTGAGGAGGTGACACTGTCCTCTAATAACATATATTACAGAGGCTGCAGGCAGGAGAGGGGGTACAGGCTGCTGGAAGGTGAGGAGGTGACACTGTCCTCTAATAACATATATTACAGAGGCTGCAGGCAGGAGAGGGGGTACAGGCTGCTGGAAGGTGAGGAGGTGACACTGTCCTCTAATAACATATATTACAGAGGCTGCAGGCAGGAGAGGGGGTACAGGCTGCTGGGAGGTGACATTGTCCTCTAATAACATTACAAAGTTTTAATATATTCGTATTTACTGATTTATGGAGCTAATTATCGTGTTCGCTACGCATTCATTACTTAACTGGTATGTGTCGCCCTCAGGTGGTGAATGCGGTGAATAGCAGCCTGGTGTCTGCTCTGGGTGAGGATTTCACCTCCTTGAAGCCTGATCTGTGGGACGCTGTGGATGAAGAGATCTGCCTGTCGGAGTGTGACATTTATAGGTATGAAATTTAAATGGTTTGGAATAAGTTCCCTAATGGTCCTCTGGACTTGCTGGTTGGTTGAGTCCTCGTTTCTGCACTCCTTGAAATCAATGACCATCCGTGTAAAGCCCAGATCAGTGGAGGCCTGAAAGCTTGGCTTGGTGATCAGATCTGTTCTTCAGTATAATGTGGAGGGATTGGTGCAGGTTTTATGTCACGGGCGATAGAGAATGCTGGGAACTCTCTGTATTATCTGTGGATTTGGTATAGGGTTATACCGGGGAGTGGAGTCTAAGGGATTTCTAGGTGTTCACCCTTTCATCCATGCAGAAAAAATATGTTCAATGAAGAGAACGGTCCGACGAGTAGTGGAATGAAGTGCGGCATCTTCGAGAACCGTCCACTACGACCCGGATCACTGTACAGCAGGAGGAACACCGGTGCCATCATTTCTCCGCCACAGGAAAGGGCTTTACCTTCCTCTCTCCTTTCTGAGCGAGAACTGCCCCCCCTCCCCCTGACTAGGCACCCACTTCCAGAACAGGATTGTTGGGATCTGGTCTTTGGAGAGCTGAGGAGCTTGTTTCAGGCTGGGGATCGCTTTGTCGGCCTCTGGAGTTTTAGTCTTTACCTATTTTAGTAAGTTCAGAATTGTCGATGATAAAGACAAACCATGATTTTTATGATTTTGGAGTCATTGAGCACTGCAGATAATTTAGTTGGATCCACTTGAAGACCTTGATGAAAGATTGTAGAACAGAAAAAGTAAACTGGATTTAATGCTTGGCGTGAAGATGGTTCCCCCTGAGATGCTGCGAGCGCAGAGATCTGGGGAGAAAACGAGAATATCATCCAAAGCTACCACCTCACAACTGTTCAGGGGACCTCTGAAAATGTCATTGACAAATTCTTGGAAAACCCATAGATGAAAAGGTCAGGACAGACGGGCAGAGCCAAACACTCCGTGTCCGTCTCTGGCATTAGATTCAGTTTTCCACTCATTCCCTTCACGGATTCCAGTGACATTTTATGCACAATATAAATCCCACCTGGTGAATATATTCGCTCCCTGTAGTTGGAGAAAAAGCTTGGTAGTTAATGGCAGAGGATATTTGTTGTGCCCCCGTTGGTCTCTACAGGGCTGTAATATACTCTCCTCTCTATAAAAAGGAAGCCAGCTCTGGCAGAGGACGATCTGCAAATGACCCCCCCCCCCTCTACAGATTGTCTTTGATGTAGTGCGACCGCTTCAGTTTCAAGAATAGACCGTGAATATACCCTACAGCGAGGTGGAGTGACATTGGGTATCCATTCGGTGGCAATGCCGTAAGGCCTGTGGGTAGAAGCAGGGTACATGGAGTAAGGTTTCGGCAAACTGTCTAAATCTTGTTCCACAGGTCGACAACTAGGCGGTCGAATGACAGCGAGACATTGGTGGCAAGTTTTACCCAAACGGGTTATCAGACCAGAAGTCCCATCTATAACTGGAGAAGGTCTCCATAACCAGGCAGGGCCCGGGAGAAGAGGACTAAGGGAATTTTTCAAAACATAGAAAGAAGTTTTGTTGATGATTGAGTCTTCCCACTCACATGCAGATGAGGTTTTTTTGTTAACCAGGTGAATGGTTTTCGGCAATAATTCTCCATCCGTGGAAAGAGACCTCTTCTACTGCTGGAGCTGGACGGATCCCGACCTGCCAGTTCATCCTTGGTGCGGACCGGCAGAGCTTCCCAAGTGGTAGGGACCGTGGCTTAGATCTTCCATTGTAACTGTGCCGGCGCTCTACTCTGACAGCCAACTCCCCCCCCCACAACTTGCAAACGTGGGGTGCAGATGGTTGTCATGGCAGCCTGGGAGCATGATGAACGTCTGCCATCTTTGTGCTCCTATCTGGCAGAGCTTGATAGGAACCGGTACACAACACAATATACTGCAATTAGTATTGTGGTATCTTGCACCAGTGATTCAACGATTAAAATGTATAAAAAGAAATTAAACGTTGACAGAAAAAAAACCTTTTCCCATTTTCCCTTAAAGTAATGTAAAATAACATAACACAACTGGTAACGACGAGTCCGTGAAAGTCTGAGCTGTTTTAATACAAGATTCTTTACCGGGTGAACGGTGATCAAAAAGTCTTATGTACCCCAAACTGGTAGAAATCCTAACTATGGCTCACCCAGCAAAAACCTGCTCTTATACCGCTCAATCAATGGAAAAATAAAGCTATGGCTCTCAGAATCTGGTGACACACAATGATGGCCAACAGAGGATGCTGTGGACCCCCGCGGTGATATCATAGGGCTAAACGGGGGAGTGGAGTCTACGGGTATGCTAGGTGTTCACCCTTTTACCTCCGTACGACGATGTGGACTTGATTGCTACCCCCAGAGTAGTCCCCCAGAGTTGGCAATTCCTGATGTAGACAGGCAGGACTCAATGGCGCAGACAGATACAGGATCCAGTCCAAGGAGGCAGATGGTCACTCCAGGCCAGCCGAGCCGGAGGCCAGCCGAGCCGGAGGTCAGCCCGATAAACAGGCAAAAAGGTCAGGACAGACAGGGATGGTCAAGTTCTAGCAGGGTCAGTGCAGAAAAATTAAATAGTAATCGCAGAAGAACTGTACTAGCACGCTTATAGTAAAGGACCTCGTTTCTCAGGCACTGAACAATGGGGGGGGGGGGGGTTACCTAGGAAAGCCGGGTGAATGTGTCCTTTTAAGATGAGAGGCCGCAGTCAGAACGAACCAGGGAAAGAGGATCTGAAAATAAGAATGTAGCGTACCATCGGATTGTCTAGCCTCGGACCTGTAGCAGTCACTGAAGGTAAAGTCTGGAGCGCCCCCTGTCCGCTGTGAGCGTTCAGTCCAGGCTACTGACACTGATCTCATTGAAGGTTCACTACAGATTTATGTTCAGGCTTTATGGGGAACTGGTGCAGGGAGCTCCCTGGTGACCAAACAATCGTATGTGTGACCATGTCCTACAAAACACGGCCCCAGTCAGGTGAGAGATGATGAGAGGCGTCTCCCTGTTGTGCCTGCTCTGGTCACCGTGTTGTTCTTCTCTCATGACAGCTACAACCCTGATCTGGACTCTGATCCCTTTGGGGAGGACGGGAGCTTGTGGTCCTTCAACTATTTCTTCTACAATAAGAAGCTGAAGAGAATCGTGTTCTTCACCTGCCGCTCGATCAGGTAATGGATGTGGAGCTTTTCACAGCAGGGTGTTTATAGGGAGACTTTGCGGACTCCTACCATAGACAGGGCTTATATCGCTGCAGTCCTGCCACACACGTACAGTAGTGTTAACAAAACATAAAACAACTAGCAGTCCAACATGGTTAACCTGATAAATGAAGATTTTTGGTGAAGTCATATTTCTACATAGCAGATAATTGACTTGTAAGTGCAGAAGAAAAAGCAAAGCCAACAATTCGGACGTGCGAGCTGCTCGTTCTGAGGAACTGAATCATTAATTGTTCACCAATGTAACTCACTGCGATTATTGTGAAGTCCTTCATACTGAGGAATAACAGGGGTTCATTTTGGCCCTTATTTAAAGAGATCCTTTCACCTGCCCATACACGTGCAGCATGTAACGGGCAGGGCTGTGCAAACTCTGTCTCACTATAAAAAAAAAAAACCTATGTTTCTCCGTTGTTTAGATATCGGTGCCGTTATGTTTGGCGCCCAATATTTAACTAACCCCAAGAACTGTCAATGCGGCGTGTAATTGGCAAGCGGTTGTGTAACATCACTGTCCGTAGCGGATTGGACCGTGTCACAGCAAGAGCTGGAGAGAGAGAGAGCGTGCGTGCGCAGCTCCACCACGGAACCGAAGTGGAGAAAAATGTGAATTCTTCCTCTTTTCCATGGCAGTGGGAGTATCCTCAGCAGCGGAGCTGTGCGCGCACGCTCTCACTCCTCAGCTGACAAGGACAGGACTGTGTGATCTCTCGTCTTGTTCAGCTTGTCTGCGGAGACCTGAAGAGTGGGAGCGTGCGCGCTCTCCTCTCTCCAGCTCTTGCTGTGACACTGTCCGTTGCTGATTGGACAGTGTCGCAGCCTTGTTACCCGCCCCCTTGCCAATTACTCGCCGATAACTAAATAAGGACACTTTTTTAAAGTGCCCCAGGATTTGTGCAGCCCTGCCCATTACATGCTGCACATGTATGGGCAGGTGAAAGGTTGTCGGAGGGCGGTATATGTCGCACATGTAGGTTATAGGGCGTTTCCTTCTCAAATACTGGGGAACATGCGACGTTCCAGACATTGTCCTGATGAAAAACCGACTGATTCAAAAGTTGATTGCAGTGGGAAAAACCCTCTGGAGAAGTGCAGCAAATTATTGGCCACTCTGTTAAAATCATCTCAAGTGCCTTGAAGTGGCAACAAAAAAACGGAAGGAAGCGTCAAAACCAGAAAGACGCGGAAGGAAGCGCCATAACCTGAGAGACGCGGGAGGAAGCGCCATAACCTGAGACGTGTGGGAGGAAGCGCCATAACCTGAGACGCGGGAGGAAGCGCCATAACCTGAGACGCAAGAGGAAGCGCCATAACCTGAGACGCAAGAGGAAGCGCCATAACCTGAGAGACGCGGGAGGAAGCGCCATAACCTGAGAGACGCGGGAGGAAGCGCCATAACCTGAGAGACGCGGGAGGAAGCGCCATAACCTGAGAGACGCGGGAGGAAGCGCCATAACCTGAGAGACGCGGGAGGAAGCGCCATAACCTGAGAGACGCGGGAGGAAGCGCCATAACCTGAGAGACGCGGGAGGAAGCGCCATAACCTGAGAGACGCGGGAGGAAGCGCCATAACCTGAGAGACGCGGGAGGAAGCGCCATAACCTGAGAGACGCGGGAGGAAGCGCCATAACCTGAGAGACGCGGGAGGAAGCGCCATAACCTGAGAGACGCGGGAGGAAGCGCCATAACCTGAGAGACGCGGGAGGAAGCGCCATAACCTGAGAGACGCGGGAGGAAGCGCCATAACCTGAGAGACGCGGGAGGAAGCGCCATAACCTGAGACACGCGGGAGGAAGCGCCATAACCTGAGAGACGCGGGAGGAAGCGCCATAACCTGAGAGACGCGGGAGGAAGCGCCATAACCTGAGAGACGCGGGAGGAAGCGCCATAACCTGAGAGACGCGGGAGGAAGCGCCATAACCTGAGAGACGCGGGAGGAAGCGCCAAAACCTGAAAGATGTGGGAAGGGAGCGCCAAAACCTGAAAGATGTGGGAAGGGAGCGCCAAAACCTGAAAGATGTGGGAAGGGAGCGCCAAAACCTGAAAGACTCGGAAGGAAGCGCCAAAACCTGAAAGATGTGGGAAGGAAGCGCCAAAACCTGAAAGATGTGGGAAGGAAGCGCGGAACTACTGATCTAATGGATGGAAGAAAAGTCAAAATGGTAAAGGCTCAGCCAATCCTAACCTCCAGAAAGATGAGAAGACGTGAAGTTTCCGGTGATCTGCTCCAATCACAAGACTATTAAGTGAAGTCGAGTCACCAGCAAGAACTCCCCGCAAAAAAGACCTGTCCTGAAGAGGTTCAAAACTGCCCAGGAACAAACTGACTTCTCAAAGAAAAACGGTGCAACATGTTGTCGACTGATGAACGCAAAATTGTTATTTTCGGGTCTAGTGGCCGCAGACAGTTAATCAGACGACCCCCGAGCACTGGATACAGGCCACAGTACACGGTGAAACAGAAAGCGAGGTGCTGCAAAAATCAAGACACGGGGATGTGTCTCATACCTGGTGCTGGGTCTATTTATCACATACAAGGGATCAGTCTGAATAGATCAAAATACTTAAGGAGATCACGTTGTCCTACGCCGAAGAAAAATGTCCAAAAACACGACAATGACCCAAAACGCAGCAGTGCGAGAACAACGAATGGAGCGGCAGCCCAACCCCCGACCTCAATCCCATAGAGAACTTGTGGGGTGACATCAGAAATCCAGAGGAACCGCGGAGCGTCGTCCAATCATCTTCCTGGACTGGAGACCTGGTCACAGGGGCAGAAGGTGTGGACTCCACGTAACAGATGTCAAGAGTTCTCAAACAGCGGTGATGTCACCAAATATTCCTGCAGGAACGTGACTGCTCAGATATTACTGCAGGAAAGCGACAGCTCAGATATTACTGCGGGAGAGCGGCAGCTCAGATATAACTGCGGGAGAGCGGCAGCTCAGATATAACTGCGGGAGAGCGACAGCTCAGATATTACTGCGGGAGAGCGACAGCTCAGATATTACTGCGGAAAAGCGACAGCTCCGATATTACTGCGGAAGAGCGACAGCTCCGATATTACTGCGGGAGAGCGACAGCTCAGATATCACTGCGGGAGAGCGACAGCTCAGATATAACTGCGGGAAAGCGACAGCTCCGATATTACTGCGGGAGAGCGGCAGCTCAGATATCACTGCGGGAGAGCGGCAGCTCAGATATCACTGCAGGAGAGCGGCAGCTCAGATATCACTGCGGGAGAGCGGCAGCTCAGATATAACTGCGGGAGAGCGACAGCTCAGATATTACTGGGAGAGCGACCGCTCAGATATCACTGCGGGAGAGCGGCAGCTCAGATATCACTGCGGGAGAGCGACAGCTCAGATATCACTGCGGGAGAGCGACAGCTCAGATATAACTGCGGGAGAGCGACAGCTCAGATATCACTGCGGGAGAGCGGCAGCTCAGATATCACTACGGGAGAGCGACAGCTCAGATATTACTGCGGGAGAGCGGCAGCTCAGATATTACTGCGGGAAAGCGGCAGCTCAGATATAACTGCGGGAGAGCGACAGCTCAGATATTACTGCGGGAGAGCGACAGCTCAGATATAACTGCGGGAAAGCGACAGCTCCGATATTACTGCGGGAGAGCGACAGCTCCGATATAACTGCGGGAGAGCGACAGCTCCGATATAACTGCGGGAGAGCGACAGCTCCGATATAACTGCGGGAGAGCGACAGCTCCGATATAACTGCGGGAGAGCGGCAGCTCAGATATAACTGCGGGAGAGCGGCAGCTCAGATATCACTACGGGAGAGCGACAGCTCAGATATAACTGCGGGAAAGCGACAGCTCAGATATTACTGCGGGAGAGCGACAGCTCCGATATTACTGTGGGAGAGCGACAGCTCAGACAGGTTTTTTTTTAAAGTTTATACATGACATTTTTGAGTTTTTAGAGATAAATGACGGCGCTGCTATTTTTTTTTGAACAGCCAAATTATTAATTTTCTTTACTTTCTGTAATAAAACAAACTGGAGAAATGTTCTTCTTGTTGTGAATGTGTCGGATTCAGGTTTGCGCTTTATTTGCTTTTTGGACACGGCTGTGCGTCTCTTCATCGCTTACAAATGTATTTAACTCGGTGGACTTGATGTTGGTTTCCATTTTTGTCTCCCCCGGTCCATGTTTTTCAGTGCATACACCTATAAGAGGGCTGATGTGGGTTCCGAGATAGATATGGACCTTGAAGAGGAAATGGAAGACGATGACTTGAGCCACATTGGAGGTGATCGGTACGACTTTCTATGTTACCCCGTAAATACTCGTTATTGTCTCCTGCTGGCGCCATGCATTTGTTTTTCAGCTAATTTTTACTCTGACATGTAGAAAAAAAATCTCCTGTTGCTAAAATGGAGACAAGCAGGATGTGGTGTGTGTATTTAGCAGCTTGTGTATGTTTTCCTTTTGGGAATGGCCGGTCCCTGATTAAGGCCTAATTCAGATATGATGCTGTTATTTTGGGTCATTAGACCAGTGGTCGGGCCGGGACTATCTGCCATATTACGAGGTTATGAATTCGCTTTGCAGGGTCTTCCCTGTGGATTTCCATAAATTCCACCTAGAGGAATCCCCCCTTTTGTATGCAGCTTCCTGTAAATGTAGAAATAGAGGCCCCGGATGAGTTGTTATAGGCCCAGCAGCCGATTTCTGACGGCCTTCCCATTAGAGGTTGTCATGTGTTTGATTGGATGATGAACTGGCCTGGATATCCGTCCCTGGGCTTCTCTGTCATTGATTACGGACAACATATCGAGTCTCGTATGAAATTCCCCTTTACACCATATTTGTTTTCTTTACTGCATGAGCTGAAAAATAGAAGAAATTTGAGGTGCAGCGTCACTTCATGGGCTGTAGAGTCCTCCCCACCTGTCCCTCGGGGCACTTCTGTAGAGTCCTCCCCACCTGTCCCTCGGGGCACTTCTGTAGAGTCCTCCCCACCTGTCCCTCGGGGCACTTCTGTAGAGTCCTCCCCACCTGTCCCTCGGGGCACTTCTGTAGAGTCCTCCCCACCAGTCCCTCGGGTCACTTCTGTAGAGTCCTCCCCACCAGTCCCTCGGGTCACTTCTGTAGAGTCCTCCCCACCAGTCCCTCGGGTCACTTCTGTAGAGTCCTCCCCACCAGTCCCTCGGGTCACTTCTGTAGAGTCCTCCCCACCAGTCCCTCGGGTCACTTCTGTAGAGTCCTCCCCACCAGTCCCTCGGGTCACTTCTGTAGAGTCCTCCCCACCAGTCCCTCGGGTCACTTCTGTAGAGTCCTCCCCACCAGTCCCTCGGGGCACTTCTGTAGAGTCCTCCCCACCAGTCCCTCGGGGCACTTCTGTAGAGTCCTCCCCACCTGTCCCTCGGGGCACTTCTGTAGAGTCCTCCCCACCTGTCCCTCGGGGCACTTCTGTAGAGTCCTCCCCACCAGTCCCTCGGGTCACTTCTGTAGAGTCCTCCCCACCAGTCCCTCGGGTCACTTCTGTAGAGTCCTCCCCACCAGTCCCTCGGGTCACTTCTGTAGAGTCCTCCCCACCTGTCCCTCGGGGCACTTCTGTAGAGCCCTCCCCACCAGTCCCTCGGGTCACTTCTGTAGAGCCCTCCTCACCTGTCCCTCGGGGCACTTCTGTAGAGTCCTCCCCACCAGTCCCTCGGGTCACTTCTGTAGAGTCCTCCCCACCAGTCCCTCGGGTCACTTCTGTAGAGTCCTCCCCACCTGTCCCTCAGGGCACTTCTGTAGAGCCCTCCCCACCAGTCCCTCGGGGCACTTCTGTAGAGTCCTCCCCACCAGTCCCTCCGGGCACTTCTGTAGAGCCCTCCCCACCAGTCCCTCGGGTCACTTCTGTAGAGTCCTCCCCACCTGTCCCTCGGGGCACTTCTGTAGCGTCCTCCCCACCTGCCCCTCGGGTCACTTCTCAGCATTGGGCCCTTCAGATTCTCTGCACTAAACATGTTTGTCTTCATTTCAGGCCTTCAATGATGTGCAGCTAAAGCGGCTGAAGGTTTTCTGTCCAGCACAACCCTGGAATGTGACTGAGCTTGTGGCTGTTTATCCGCCTCCGAGCTCCGCTCCCTTCTCTGTATCCTCCTTCCCGTGTGCCTTGCTTTGGACTTTCCTGTGTCGTCCTGTGGTCTTTCAGAATGTCTACAGACCCCGGTGAGGTTCACTCCCTGTTGTGCTGTTGACCGGATGGACTCCTCATGAAGAACCCGGGAAACATTTAAGGAACTTGGATCTCGGACGTTGTATTTGGGCTGCGTTGCCATAAAGACGTTCTCAGCTGAGAGGCCGTTGGATCCGCGTGGAGGGACGCTGGCGATTGTACATAGAGGATCTCTACCCTTCTTTTGTAAACCTATCCCTGGACAGTCTCGTGTGTGATAGGAGCGCAGCGCTGGGTGCTATATATTTGTGTGTATAAAGCTTTTTGCCTTTAGACTCTTCAGTTTTTGGGCGGTGAACATATGGGATATTGCTTGTGCACTGATGTACGATGTGTTCTGTATATATTGCGCTCTGTGGGGAGGAGCTCATATCCGCGGCTGGGAATGTAGAGGCTGCGCAGTCCGTTGCTGCTGTTTTGGGGGGTCAGTCTATTTACAGCTTGGCCTCGGGCTGCAGTGACTTTCCTTCTTGTGGGGTCCTCTCTATTCCTCTGCATACTGTGTTGGTTGCAGAATGTTTGTGTTTTTAGAAGTTTTTTTATGCAATTGGTAATTTTCTTCAGATTATTAAAGATTCTTTCAAAATGAGGCCGGTTGTCATGTCTTCAGTCCTGTGGCTGGTGGGGACGGACGAGATGCCCAATCCTATGGTAGGTGGCGGACTGCTTCACGCAGGGCCGGTTTATTTTAGTCTTTGGCTACATACTGTAAGGCCGGTTTCTCACTGGTCGGATACGCTGTGTAAATACTCCGCAGGGTATCCGACCTGGAACCCGCTGCGCCTTCCGTCCGAAAAACTGCACCACATCGTGCGGTCCTTCAAACGGGATTTCCACTGTGGCTTTATCTTTTTCACAACGCTTCTTTCCATTCATACTTAGCCCCTCCCTCTTCTCTGCGCGTGGTCCGGCCTCCCTGGGTGACGTTGCAGGCTGTGATTGGCTGCAGCTCATGTGGGATGCAACATCATCCCAGGAGGCCGGACTGCAGGAAGGGGGAGAGAGTTCTGGGCAAGTGTGATATATTTTTTTTTTTCCTGAGTTGCGATTTTTGCGGCAGAATCGCTACGATTCCGCCCCAAGTCGCCACACTCTTTCTATTGCAGGTTTTTCATCCCCGTTGAATTCAATGGGGAAAACCCACAACAGAAAAGCAACGAAAACGCAGCATAACTCGACATGCTGAGGATCTAAATTCCGCACCGCAGGTCCATTTATTAACGTTTTTGCTGCTTTTTTTCCGTGGGCATCCAATCTAAATCTCATCCACTTTGCTGCTACTGTAAATGCTGCAGAATTTCCTCCCAGAATTCCGTTGTGATAATCCCGCAGCGTTTACACTACATGGGAACCCGGCCTAAAGGTCCCACAAGTCACAACATGTTCACTCTGAAGACGGCTCCGCTTTATTCTCCTTCCGGGTTACTCTGGTTTGGGATAATCCGGCAGTAAAGCTGCCACAGAGCTTGAGCGGTTTGTTGGTCGGAAATCACGCGCTTCAGCCGCAACGCCGAGATAGAACGGGGTTTAGGGGGCCTCATTCTAGAGAAGTGGGGTTCCCAGAGGTGGGATCCGCATCTACCTGACACTTACGACATATCCTGTGGATGTGTCACAAATATCCCTGATGGGGGAAACTCCTTCCCGACCAGAGGCTTTACCCCCCCCAAATTAGAAAAATCACCTAAAATCACGTTCACTGTTCTTTTTTTTTTTTATTACATCTGGTGCAGCCACTGGGTAAACACCTAAATATTAGCAACTTCTACGATACCAAATATGAGCACGTTTCTTACACGCTGGGCGAAGGCGGAGCTTACAATGAAAGGTGCGCAAACTGGGTATTGGAGAGCAAATTTTCTTAAGCGGATGATCCATCTCGTATGTATTGATTTATTGTACAGGTTTAGGCTGGGGCTACATGGCGACTTTGGCCACGATATTGGTCACATGGCCAAAAATCGCTTTGACCGGTAGCCTATATCGCAAGTAAGCTTACCGCCACCACGTTCACTGCCATTACTTACCATATGTAGTGATATTTGGCTGTGTCGCAGCTGAAGTCGCTGTGCAGCCCCAGCCTAAAATTATATTCTAGAGCAACATATAGGAGATAGATATAATAATTATTTATAGGACATGAGAAAAATCTGCATTTAGATGATTATTATATCTTTATTATGGACTAAATTCAGAATTCAAAAAATGAGCAGCGACTCTATAGAATGAAGTGAACAGAGGGACGTCTCTGCCCTGTGCGACGTTTCAGCTCCGGCCGTCACACGTAATAGAATGTGAGTGCGGGAGAAGCACGCCGACCTTACGCTGCAGATTAAATAACACGTAGAATGCAAAAAAAACGGCAATGTCAAACGTTTCCAGACGTCCCCTACAATATCACATCAAGACCTCCCCAATAGAACCGATTCCACCCACAACCGAGCTAAATAAAGGGGAGTCCTAACACCGCTCTCCAGACGGGCGGAATGAAAACATTGGGACGGTATAAACAGAAAAGTAACATCTAGATCAATAGGTTATTTGTAGAGATCCCAGATCAGAAGGTCAATATATGACTTTTAGACAAACACCACCCACTTATCACAAAGAAACTTCTTCACAAAGATCATTTTATATTTGACTTTTTTTTTAATCATTTCTATTTACAAAACCAAGAATAATAAGAATGAAAACCAGAAAGAAAACAAACCGGAAGCCCGTCCTAACCAAAGGTGCGAGGTTCCCCCGCAACAGGGAGCCCGTCCTAACCAAAGGTGCGAGGTTCCCCCGCAACAGGGAGCCCGTCCTAACCAAAGGTGCGAGGTTCCCCCGCAACAGGGAGACCGTCCTAACCAAAGGTGCGAGGTTCCCCCGCAACAGGGAGACCGTCCTAACCAAAGGTGCGAGGTTCCCCCGCAACAGGGAGACCGTCCTAACCAAAGGTGCGAGGTTCCCCCGCAACAGGGAGACCGTCCTAACCAAAGGTGCGAGGTTCCCCCGCAACAGGGAGCCCGTCCTAACCAAAGGTGCGAGGTTCCCCCGCAACAGGGAGACCGTCCTAACCAAAGGTGCGAGGTTCCCCCGCAACAGGGAGCCCGTCCTAACCAAAGGTGCGAGGTTCCCCCGCAACAGGGAGCCCGTCCTAACCAAAGGTGCGAGGTTCCCCCGCAACAGGGAGCCCGTCCTAACCAAAGGTGCGAGGTTCCCCCGCAACAGGGAGCCCGTCCTAACCAAAGGTGCGAGGTTCCCCCGCAACAGGGAGACCGTCCTAACCAAAGGTGCGAGGTTCCCCCGCAACAGGGAGACCGTCCTAACCAAAGGTGCGAGGTTCCCCCGCAACAGGGAGACCGTCCTAACCAAAGGTGCGAGGTTCCCCCGCAACAGGGAGACCGTCCTAACCAAAGGTGCGAGGTTCCCCCGCAACAGGGAGCCCGTCCTAACCAAAGGTGCGAGGTTCCCCCGCAACAGGGAGACCGTCCTAACCAAAGGTGCGAGGTTCCCCCACAACAGGGAGCCCGTCCTAACCAAAGGTGCGAGGTTCCCCCACAACAGGGAGCCCGTCCTAACCAAAGGTGCGAGGTTCCCCCACAACAGGGAGACCGTCCTAACCAAAGGTGCGAGGTTCCCCCACAACAGGGAGACCGTCCTAACCAAAGGTGCGAGGTTCCCCCACAACAGGGAGCCCGTCCTAACCAAAGGTGCGAGGTTCCCCCACAACAGGGAGCCCGTCCTAACCAAAGGTGCGAGGTTCCCCCACAACAGGGAGCCCGTCCTAACCAAAGGTGCGAGGTTCCCCCACAACAGGGAGACCGTCCTAACCAAAGGTGCGAGGTTCCCCCACAACAGGGAGCCCGTCCTAACCAAAGGTGCGAGGTTCCCCCACAACAGGGAGCCCGTCCTAACCAAAGGTGCGAGGTTCCCCCACAACAGGGAGACCGTCCTAACCAAAGGTGCGAGGTTCCCCCACAACAGGGAGACCGTCCTAGCCAAAGGTGCGAGGTTCCCCCACAACAGGGAGACCGTCCTAACCAAAGGTGCGAGGTTCCCCCACAACAGGGAGACCGTCCTAACCAAAGGTGCGAGGTTCCCCCACAACAGGGAGACCGTCCTAACCAAAGGTGCGAGGTTCCCCCACAACAGGGAGACCGTCCTAAGCAAAGGTGCGAGGTTCCCCCACAACATGGAGACCGTCCTAACCAAAGGTGCGAGGTTCCCCCACAACAGGGGCCCCGATGTCACTCATTATAAATTGTTCTAGTAAAGGACTCCGCTATTGGAATTTAGTAAGAGTAATAATGGAGGAACATATACGTTCATATACTGCCCCCCCCCCCTCTATTACTAAACTGCAGAAATGTTAAGAGAAATAAACATTTCCCATTAAAATAACGCCAATGTGACGGGATGTAACGGCTCCCACTTTGATCTTGGACCTTTAACCCAGAAGTGTTATATATATATATATATATATATACACACACACACACACACACACACACACACACACACACACACACACACACACATATATATATATACACACACACACACACACATATATATATATATACACACACACACACACACACACACACACACACAATTACTTTTACCTATCATATTCACAATGTCAGGATCACCGACCATCCGGTAACTCTTCACCGCGCAGGAGCGCCTTCATTTAGGAGTATTTCTTTCTCCCTCGTACTTCAAACAAATAGATATGACAGAGAGAGATATTAGACACAAATATATGTATTGAAGAGAAAGTGTTTTTTATTACACGCTGTTCTCCCTCCCGGACAGCCTGGCAGGAGAGGGAGAAGTTACAGAAGGCAGGCGGGCGCGGGGGGATGCCATGACGGGGGCTTTGTAGCCGGAGGCCGCTGGATCATGGAGCTCAATGCTGCTACAGTGCGGCTAAGAATGTAAATCTGCAGGATGTTCTGGAACGTCGCTGCAGAGTTCATTGTGGACCGGCCGGACGTTTAGGGTATGTTCACACGGCCAAATTACGGAGGTAATTCGGGTGTTTTACGCCTGGAATTACGTCCGAAATTACGGCTTGAATGCGTTGACAAACATCTGCCCATTGAAAGCAATGGGCTGACGTTTGTCTGTTCACACAAGACGTATATTTACGCGTCGCTATCAAAAGACGGCGCGTAAATAGACGCCCGCGCCAAAGAAGTGTCATGTCACTTCTTGGGACGTAATTGGAGTCGTTATTCATTGACTCCAATGAAAAGCAGCGCCAATTACATCCGCATTGGACGCGGCGTTCAAGCGCCTGCACATGCCGTTACGGCTGAAATGACGGGGCTGTTTTCTCCTGGAAACAGCCCCGTAATTTCGGCCGTAACGGACGTGCACGTGTGAACATACCCTTATAGTCTATGGGCGGTGGTTAAAGAGGACCTGTTATTAGGTTATAGAGTGAACCTGCCGTCTCCCCTTAGTACCGCCGTCTCCTGGACTCCAGCAGTGATTTCATTTTATTTCTACGCCCTCCCTTTGTGAAGCGTCCTCACCCTGATAGGACGGCGTCAGAGGCTGTGAGGTAGCTCCACCTCCTGTTGACGCCCACTTGGCTAGTAAGCAATTCATTACCATATTTGGCACCAAAAAAATACAGTGAGCCATATCTCGGGAATAAGGGTCTGTAGAAATAAAATGAGATCACTGAAAGAATCCAGGAGATGGCGGTAGTAAGGAGAGACTGCGGGTTCTCTTTCTATGACCTGGGGACGGGTCCCCTTTAAGATCGTGTCTCTTTCCTTCAGCAAACCACAGTAATGATAGTTGTTGAACTCGACCACGGTCCGTGTGATGTCATGAAAAGCCTCTCGTGTAACTCAGGAATAGACACTGATGGTATATAAGGCTTTTACTATTAAAGAAGAACCATAGGTGGGCCTAGTGCAATCGTCTTCACAGGACACTGAGATCTGTGGTTATTCATGCACATATATCGATCAGAATCCACTGTGCCCAGCCACGCGCTGCCCGAGGACTGTCCCCTGTACCGGCCTGATCTGAGCCGTGACCGCAGCGGCGATAGACGGACACTAACACGGCTTTATACAAAATGAATTACAAAAAGAATCGATGGCTTCCCCGATTATTCAAACAAAAAACATTTATCCGAGTGCAGACGCCGATAACACGGATCTCAGGCCAATAACACGGTCTTCACCAGGATGATTGGTTCATTACTCAGAATTGGTTTTCGTGGTTTCTTCTTATTCCCTGTCCCTTCACATATTATCCCAATCTATCCAACCTTTTGTTTTGTAACCTGTACCACGTGATCAGAAGGGATCAATAAAATCATTAACCAGTCATAAAAGCAGAAGTATTTTACCCAGAGAGCCGGATGCACTGCAGAGAGATGTCCGATTCCTCCGGTACCACCGTCCACGCAGGCAAAAATATATCCGATGAAGTCAGACGAGTAGCGGTAGGAAGGCCTATAATCCGCATGACAATTTTATCAATGGGCCCCCTTGATCAGATATAGAGTACACTTGCATTACGTTATATTTTGTACTTTGTTTTGCATCACGTCATCTCTCATATCGTCTGTATCTGCATTCGATCACACTTATCGGGATATATTTATCTTCTCCGCTGATCTTTTTTTAACGATGACATTGTACGTCACAGGTCCGTGTTTCCAGGTCGATGAACGCTTTACTTATTATAGTGAACGGAATCGACTATACTTTTGAAATTAATGAATAAACTTGTACTTTAATACTGAATATTTGACCTAGAATGTGCTGGTTTGTGTCCAATGACCTTTTTTTGTTTTAGTTTTTGTCATATATAATCTGCAAAGTGGCGTCCAAATTATTATATTTTATTGCATTTTTTCTAGTTTACTTAATTGGATAATGTTTTCAGTTCTTCTTATAATAGTGAATTGACGTGCAACATACTCGAGAAATGTCAACGACGACCCAGATCACGAGAGGAACAAGGTCAATCGCTAATAAAATCCAGAGATGTGAGTTCAGGGAGAGTCCAAAATAGGCAAACGAAGAAGCAATTCTACAACCCTTCATGTCAAGCATTGTTCTGAGCGCAACATCCCAAACCCGGAGACCCCTCTGTTATTCCCTGACTGACCAACACTCCAAACCTAGAGACCCCGCTATTCATCTCTGACTGAGACATCCCAAACCTGTAGACCCTGCTGTCCATCACTGTCTGACCGAGAGAACCCGCTATCCACCCCAAACCTGGAGACCCCGCTGTCCATCCTTGACTGGCCGACACCCCAAACCTGGAAACCACGCTATCCATCGCCTAAACCTGGAGCACCCGCTATCTATACTTGACTGACACCCCAAACCTAGGGACCCCACTGCCCATCACTGACTAGCAGATAAACCTAGAGACCCTGCTGTTGATCACTGACTGATGCATCGAACCTGGAGACCCCCAGTTCATTCCTTACTAACCGACACCCCAAACCTGGAGACCCCACTGTCTATACCTGACACCCCAAACCTAGAGATCCCGCTGTCCACCTGAATGGCCGTCACCCTAAACCTGGGGTCCCCACTACCCATCACTGATTGACCGACATCCCAAACTTGGAGACCCCACTGTCCATCCCTGACTGACCAGCACCCTTGCCATGGAGACTCTACTGTCCATTACCGACTGACCGACACCCCAACTCCTAAGACCCCGATATCCATTACTGACTGACACCCCAAACCCAGATCCTCCGTGTTCCATCCCTGTCACCCCAAACCTGGAGACCCCACCATATTCATCTGACAAACCCCAAACCTGAGATCCCGTTATCTATACCTAACTGACATTCCAAACCTGGAGACCCCACTGTCCATCCTTGACTGGCCGACACCACAAACCTGAAGACCCCCGCTATCTATACCTGACTGACCGACAACCCAAGGCTGGAGATCCCGTGGTTCATCCCTGACTGACCAAAAGACACCCCAACCTGGAGACCCCGCTATCTAAACCTGACTGACTACAGACCCCACTATCTATACCTGACTGACTGGAGACCCCACTATCTGTACCTGACTGACTAGAGACCCCGCTATCTGTACCTGACTGACTAGAGACCCCGCTATCTGTACCTGACTGACTAGAGACCCCGCTATCTATACCTGACTGACTAGAGACCCCGCTATCTGTACCTGACTGACTAGAGACCCCACTATCTGTACCTGACTGACTAGAGACCCCGCTATCTGTACCTGACTAGAGACCCCGCTATCTGTACCTGACTAGAGACCCCACTATCTATACCTGACTAGAGACCCCACTATCTATACCTGACTAGAGACCCCGCTATCTGTACCTGACTGACTAGAGACCCCGCTATCTATACCTGACTGACTAGAGACCCCGCTATCTGTACCTGACTCACTAGAGACCCCGCTATCTGTACCTGACTGACTAGAGACCCCGCTATCTGTACCTGACTAGAGACCCCGCTATCTGTACCTGACTAGAGACCCCACTATCTATACCTGACTGACTAGAGACCCCGCTATCTGTACCTGACTAGAGACCCCGCTATCTGTACCCGACTAGAGACCCCACTATCTGTACCCGACTAGAGACCCCACTATCTATACCTGACTGACTAGAGACCCCGCTATCTGTACCTGACTGACTAGAGACCCCGCTATCTATACCTGACTGACTAGAGACCCCGCTATCTGTACCTGACAGACTAGAGACCCCGCTATCTGTACCTTACTAGAGACCCCGCTATCTGTACCTGACTAGAGACCCCGCTATCTGTACCTGACTAGAGACCCCGCTATCTGTACCTGACTAGAGACCCCGCTATCTGTACCTGACTAGAGACCCCGCTATCTGTACCTGACTGACTAGAGACCCCACTATCTGTACCTGACTGACTAGAGACCCCGCTATCTGTACCTGACTAGAGACCCCGCTATCTGTACCTGACTAGAGACCCCGCTATCTGTACCTGACTAGAGACCCCGCTATCTGTACCTGACTAGAGACCCCGCTATCTGTACCTGACTGACTAGAGACCCCACTATCTGTACCTGACTGACTAGAGACCCCGCTATCTATACCTGACTAGAGACCCCGCTATCAATACCTGACTCACTAGAGACCCCGCTATCTATACCTGACTGACTAGAGACCCCGCTATCTGTACCTGACTGACTAGAGACCCCGCTATCTGTACCTGACTGACTAGAGACCCCGCTATCTGTACCTGACTAGAGACCCCGCTATCTGTACCTGACTAGAGACCCCGCTATCTGTACCTGACTAGAGACCCCGCTATCTGTACCTGACTAGAGACCCCGCTATCTGTACCTGACTAGAGACCCCGCTATCTGTACCTGACTAGAGACCCCGCTATCTGTACCTGACTGACTAGAGACCCCACTATCTGTACCTGACTGACTAGAGACCCCGCTATCTGTACCTGACTAGAGACCCCGCTATCTATACCTGACTGACTAGAGACCCCGCTATCTGTACCTGACTGACTAGAGACCCCGCTATCTGTACCTGACTGACTAGAGACCCCGCTATCTGTACCTGACTAGAGACCCCGCTATCTGTACCTGACTAGAGACCCCGCTATCTGTACCTGACTAGAGACCCCGCTATCTGTACCTGACTGACTAGAGACCCCACTATCTGTACCTGACTAGAGACCCCGCTATCTGTACCTGACTAGAGACCCCGCTATCTGTACCTGACTAGAGACCCCGCTATCTGTACCTGACTGACTAGAGACCCCGCTATCTGTACCTGACTGACTAGAGACCCCGCTATCTGTACCTGACTGACTAGAGACCCCGCTATCTGTACCTGACTAGAGACCCCGCTATCTGTACCTGACTAGAGACCCCGCTATCTGTACCTGACTAGAGACCCCGCTATCTGTACCTGACTGACTAGAGACCCCACTATCTGTACCTGACTGACTAGAGACCCCGCTATCTGTACCTGACTAGAGACCCCGCTATCTATACCTGACTGACTAGAGACCCCGCTATCTGTACCTGACTGACTAGAGACCCCGCTATCTGTACCTGACTGACTAGAGACCCCGCTATCTGTACCTGACTGACTAGAGACCCCGCTATCTGTACCTGACTGACTAGAGACCCCGCTATCTATACCTGACTCACTAGAGACCCCGCTATCAATACCTGACTCACTAGAGACCCCGCTATCTATACCTGACTGTCTAGAGACCCCGCTATCTATACCTGACTGACTAGAGACCCCGCTATCTGTACCTAACTGACTAGAGACCCCGCTATCTGTACCTGACTAGAGACCCCGCTATCTGTGCCTGACTAGAGACCCCGCTATCTGTGCCTGACTAGAGACCCCGCTATCTGTACCTGACTAGAGACCCCGCTATCTATACCTGACTAGAGACCCCGCTATCTGTGCCTGACTAGAGACCCCGCTATCTGTGCCTGACTCACTAGAGACCCCGCTATCTGTACCTGACTCACTAGAGACCCCGCTATCTGTACCTGACTGACTAGAGACCCCGCTATCTGTACCTGACTGACTAGAGACCCCACTATCTGTACCTGACTGACTAGAGACCCCGCTATCTGTACCTGACTAGAGACCCCGCTATCTATACCTGACTGACTAGAGACCCCGCTATCTGTACCTGACTAGAGACCCCGCTATCTATACCTGACTGACTAGAGACCCCGCTATCTGTACCTGACTGACTAGAGACCCCGCTATCTGTACCTGACTGACTAGAGACCCCGCTATCTGTACCTGACTAGAGACCCCGCTATCTGTACCTGACTGACTAGAGACCCCACTATCTGTACCTGACTGACTAGAGACCCCGCTATCTGTACCTGACTAGAGACCCCGCTATCTGTACCTGACTAGAGACCCCGCTATCTGTACCTGACTGACTAGAGACCCCGCTATCTGTACCTGACTGACTAGAGACCCCGCTATCTGTACCTGACTGACTAGAGACCCCGCTATCTGTACCTGACTGACTAGAGACCCCGCTATCTGTACCTGACTGACTAGAGACCCCGCTATCATTACCTGACTCACTAGAGACCCCGCTATCTATACCTGACTGTCTAGAGACCCCGCTATCTATACCTGACTCACTAGAGACCCCGCTATCAATACCTGACTCACTAGAGACCCCGCTATCTATACCTGACTGACTAGAGACCCCGCTATCTATACCTGACTGACGAGACCCCGCTATCTGTACCTAACTGACTAGAGACCCCGCTATCTGTACCTGACTAGAGACCCCGCTATCTGTGCCTGACTAGAGACCCCGCTATCTGTGCCTGACTAGAGACCCCGCTATCTGTGCCTGACTAGAGACCCCGCTATCTGTACCTGACTAGAGACCCCGCTATCTATACCTGACTAGAGACCCCGCTATCTGTGCCTGACTAGAGACCCCGCTATCTGTACCTGACTGACTAGAGACCCCGCTATCTGTACCTGACTGACTAGAGACCCCGCTATCTGTACCTGACTGACTAGAGACCCCGCTATCTGTACCTGACTGACTAGAGACCCCGCTATCTGTACCTGACTGACTAGAGACCCCGCTATCTGTACCTGACTGACTAGAGACCCCGCTATCTGTACCTGACTGACTAGAGACCCCGCTATCTATACCTGACTGACTAGAGACCCCGCTATCTGTACCTGACTGACTAGAGACCCCGCTATCTGTACCTGACTGACTAGAGACCCCGCTATCTGTACCTGACTAGAGACCCCGCTATCTGTGCCTGACTAGAGACCCCGCTATCTGTGCCTGACTAGAGACCCCGCTATCTGTACCTGACTAGAGACCCCGCTATCTATACCTGACTAGAGACCCCGCTATCTGTGCCTGACTAGAGACCCCGCTATCTGTGCCTGACTGACTAGAGACCCCGCTATCTGTACCTGACTCACTAGAGACCCCGCTATCTGTACCTGACTGACTAGAGACCCCGCTATCTGTACCTGACTGACTAGAGACCCCACTATCTGTACCTGACTGACTAGAGACCCCGCTATCTGTACCTGACTAGAGACCCCGCTATCTATACCTGACTGACTAGAGACCCCGCTATCTGTACCTGACTAGAGACCCCGCTATCTATACCTGACTGACTAGAGACCCCGCTATCTGTACCTGACTGACTAGAGACCCCGCTATCTGTACCTGACTAGAGACCCCGCTATCTGTACCTGACTGACTAGAGACCCCACTATCTGTACCTGACTGACTAGAGACCCCGCTATCTGTACCTGACTAGAGACCCCGCTATCTGTACCTGACTAGAGACCCCGCTATCTGTACCTGACTGACTAGAGACCCCGCTATCTGTACCTGACTGACTAGAGACCCCGCTATCTGTACCTGACTGACTAGAGACCCCGCTATCTGTACCTGACTGACTAGAGACCCCGCTATCTGTACCTGACTGACTAGAGACCCCGCTATCATTACCTGACTCACTAGAGACCCCGCTATCTATACCTGACTGTCTAGAGACCCCGCTATCTATACCTGACTCACTAGAGACCCCGCTATCAATACCTGACTCACTAGAGACCCCGCTATCTATACCTGACTGACTAGAGACCCCGCTATCTATACCTGACTGACGAGACCCCGCTATCTGTACCTAACTGACTAGAGACCCCGCTATCTGTACCTGACTAGAGACCCCGCTATCTGTGCCTGACTAGAGACCCCGCTATCTGTGCCTGACTAGAGACCCCGCTATCTGTGCCTGACTAGAGACCCCGCTATCTGTACCTGACTAGAGACCCCGCTATCTATACCTGACTAGAGACCCCGCTATCTGTGCCTGACTAGAGACCCCGCTATCTGTACCTGACTGACTAGAGACCCCGCTATCTGTACCTGACTGACTAGAGACCCCGCTATCTGTACCTGACTGACTAGAGACCCCGCTATCTGTACCTGACTGACTAGAGACCCCGCTATCTGTACCTGACTGACTAGAGACCCCGCTATCTGTACCTGACTGACTAGAGACCCCGCTATCTATACCTGACTGACTAGAGACCCCGCTATCTGTACCTGACTGACTAGAGACCCCGCTATCTGTACCTGACTGACTAGAGACCCCGCTATCTGTACCTGACTGACTAGAGACCCCGCTATCTATACCTGACTGACTAGAGACCCGCTATCTGTACCTGACTAGAGACCCCGCTATCTGTACCTGACTAGAGACCCCGCTATCTGTACCTGACTGACTAGAGACCCCGCTATCTATACCTGACTGTCTAGAGACCCCGCTATCTGTACCTGACTGACTAGAGACCCCGCTATCTATACCTGACTGTCTAGAGACCCCGCTATCTATACCTGACTGACTAGAGACCCCGCTATCTATACCTGACTGACTAGAGACCCCGCTATCTGTACCTGACTAGAGACCCCGCTATCTGTACCTGACTGACTAGAGACCCCGCTATCTGTACCTGACTAGAGACCCCGCTATCTGTACCTGACTGACTAGAGACCCCGCTATCTATACCTGACTGACTAGAGACCCCGCTATCTGTACCTGACTAGAGACCCCGCTATCTATACCTGACTGACTAGAGACCCCGCTATCTATACCTGACTGTCTAGAGACCCCGCTATCTGTACCTGACTGACTAGAGACCCCGCTATCTGTACCTGACTGACTAGAGACCCCACTATCTGTACCTGACTGACTAGAGACCCCGCTATCTGTACCTGACTGACTAGAGACCCCGCTATCTGTACCTGACTGACTAGAGACCCCGCTATCTGTACCTGACTAGAGACCCCGCTATCTGTACCTGACTAGAGACCCCGCTATCTGTACCTGACTGACTAGAGACCCCACTATCTGTACCTGACTGACTAGAGACCCCGCTATCTGTACCTGACTGACTAGAGACCCCGCTATCTGTACCTGACTAGAGACCCCGCTATCTGTACCTGACTGACTAGAGACCCCGCTATCTGTACCTGACTGACTAGAGACCCCGCTATCTGTACCTGACTAGAGACCCCGCTATCTATACCTGACTGTCTAGAGACCCCGCTATCTAAACCTGACTGACTAGAGACCCCGCTATCTGTACCTGACTGACTAGAGACCCCGCTATCTGTACCTGACTGACTAGAGACCCCGCTATCTGTACCTGACAGACTAGAGACCCCGCTATCTGTACCTGACTAGAGACCCCGCTATCTGTACCTGACTAGAGACCCCGCTATCTATACCTGACTAGAGACCCCGCTATCTGTGCCTGACTAGAGACCCCGCTATCTGTGCCTGACTCACTAGAGACCCCGCTATCTGTACCTGACTCACTAGAGACCCCGCTATCTGTACCTGACTGACTAGAGACCCCGCTATCTGTACCTGACTCACTAGAGACCCCGCTATCTGTACCTGACTCACTAGAGACCCCGCTATCTGTACCTGACTGACTAGAGACCCCGCTATCTGTACCTGACTGACTAGAGACCCCGCTATCTGTACCTGACTGACTAGAGACCCCACTATCTGTACCTGACTGACTAGAGACCCCGCTATCTATACCTGACTGTCTAGAGACCCCGCTATCTATACCTGACTGACTAGAGACCCCGCTATCTATACCTGACTGACTAGAGACCCCGCTATCTGTACCTGACTAGAGACCCCGCTATCTGTACCTGACTGACTAGAGACCCCGCTATCTGTACCTGACTAGAGACCCCGCTATCTGTACCTGACTGACTAGAGACCCCGCTATCTGTACCTGACTGACTAGAGACCCCGCTATCTATACCTGACTGACTAGAGACCCCGCTATCTGTACCTGACTAGAGACCCCGCTATCTATACCTGACTGACTAGAGACCCCGCTATCTATACCTGACTGACTAGAGACCCCGCTATCTATACCTGACTGTCTAGAGACCCCGCTATCTGTACCTGACTGACTAGAGACCCCGCTATCTGTACCTGACTGACTAGAGACCCCGCTATCTGTACCTGACTGACTAGAGACCCCGCTATCTGTACCTGACTGACTAGAGACCCCGCTATCTGTACCTGACTGACTAGAGACCCCGCTATCTGTACCTGACTAGAGACCCCGCTATCTGTACCTGACTAGAGACCCCGCTATCTGTACCTGACTGACTAGAGACCCCACTATCTGTACCTGACTGACTAGAGACCCCGCTATCTGTACCTGACTGACTAGAGACCCCGCTATCTGTACCTGACTGACTAGAGATCCCGCTATCTGTACCTGACTAGAGACCCCGCTATCTGTACCTGACTAGAGACCCCGCTATCTGTACCTGACTGACTAGAGACCCCGCTATCTGTACCTGACTGACTAGAGACCCCGCTATCTGTACCTGACTAGAGACCCCGCTATCTATACCTGACTGTCTAGAGACCCCGCTATCTAAACCTGACTGACTAGAGACCCCGCTATCTGTACCTGACTGACTAGAGACCCCGCTATCTGTACCTGACAGACTAGAGACCCCGCTATCTGTACCTGACTAGAGACCCCGCTATCTGTACCTGACTAGAGACCCCGCTATCTATACCTGACTAGAGACCCCGCTATCTGTGCCTGACTAGAGACCCCGCTATCTGTACCTGACTGACTAGAGACCCCGCTATCTGTACCTGACTGACTAGAGACCCCGCTATCTGTACCTGACTGACTAGAGACCCCGCTATCTGTACCTGACTGACTAGAGACCCCGCTATCTGTACCTGACTGACTAGAGACCCCGCTATCATTACCTGACTCACTAGAGACCCCGCTATCTATACCTGACTGTCTAGAGACCCCGCTATCTATACCTGACTCACTAGAGACCCCGCTATCAATACCTGACTCACTAGAGACCCCGCTATCTATACCTGACTGACTAGAGACCCCGCTATCTATACCTGACTGACGAGACCCCGCTATCTGTACCTAACTGACTAGAGACCCCGCTATCTGTACCTGACTAGAGACCCCGCTATCTGTGCCTGACTAGAGACCCCGCTATCTGTGCCTGACTAGAGACCCCGCTATCTGTACCTGACTAGAGACCCCGCTATCTATACCTGACTAGAGACCCCGCTATCTGTGCCTGACTAGAGACCCCGCTATCTGTACCTGACTGACTAGAGACCCCGCTATCTGTACCTGACTGACTAGAGACCCCGCTATCTGTACCTGACTAGAGACCCCGCTATCTGTACCTGACTGACTAGAGACCCCGCTATCTGTACCTGACTGACTAGAGACCCCGCTATCTGTACCTGACTGACTAGAGACCCCGCTATCTATACCTGACTGACTAGAGACCCCGCTATCTGTACCTGACTGACTAGAGACCCCGCTATCTGTACCTGACTGACTAGAGACCCCGCTATCTGTACCTGACTGACTAGAGACCCCGCTATCTATACCTGACTGACTAGAGACCCGCTATCTGTACCTGACTAGAGACCCCGCTATCTGTACCTGACTGACTAGAGACCCCGCTATCTGTACCTGACTGACTAGAGACCCCGCTATCTATACCTGACTGTCTAGAGACCCCGCTATCTGTACCTGACTGACTAGAGACCCCGCTATCTATACCTGACTGTCTAGAGACCCCGCTATCTATACCTGACTGACTAGAGACCCCGCTATCTATACCTGACTGACTAGAGACCCCGCTATCTGTACCTGACTAGAGACCCCGCTATCTGTACCTGACTGACTAGAGACCCCGCTATCTGTACCTGACTAGAGACCCCGCTATCTGTACCTGACTGACTAGAGACCCCGCTATCTGTACCTGACTGACTAGAGACCCCGCTATCTATACCTGACTGACTAGAGACCCCGCTATCTGTACCTGACTAGAGACCCCGCTATCTATACCTGACTGACTAGAGACCCCGCTATCTATACCTGACTGTCTAGAGACCCCGCTATCTGTACCTGACTGACTAGAGACCCCGCTATCTGTACCTGACTGACTAGAGACCCCACTATCTGTACCTGACTGACTAGAGACCCCGCTATCTGTACCTGACTGACTAGAGACCGCTATCTGTACCTGACTGACTAGAGACCCCGCTATCTGTACCTGACTAGAGACCCCGCTATCTGTACCTGACTAGAGACCCCGCTATCTGTACCTGACTGACTAGAGACCCCACTATCTGTACCTGACTGACTAGAGACCCCGCTATCTGTACCTGACTGACTAGAGACCCCGCTATCTGTACCTGACTAGAGACCCCGCTATCTGTACCTGACTGACTAGAGACCCCGCTATCTGTACCTGACTGACTAGAGACCCCGCTATCTGTACCTGACTAGAGACCCCGCTATCTATACCTGACTGTCTAGAGACCCCGCTATCTAAACCTGACTGACTAGAGACCCCGCTATCTGTACCTGACTGACTAGAGACCCCGCTATCTGTACCTGACTGACTAGAGACCCCGCTATCTGTACCTGACAGACTAGAGACCCCGCTATCTGTACCTGACTAGAGACCCCGCTATCTGTACCTGACTAGAGACCCCGCTATCTATACCTGACTAGAGACCCCGCTATCTGTGCCTGACTAGAGACCCCGCTATCTGTGCCTGACTCACTAGAGACCCCGCTATCTGTACCTGACTCACTAGAGACCCCGCTATCTGTACCTGACTGACTAGAGACCCCGCTATCTGTACCTGACTCACTAGAGACCCCGCTATCTGTACCTGACTGACTAGAGACCCCGCTATCTGTACCTGACTGACTAGAGACCCCGCTATCTGTACCTGACTGACTAGAGACCCCACTATCTGTACCTGACTGACTAGAGACCCCGCTATCTATACCTGACTGTCTAGAGACCCCGCTATCTATACCTGACTGACTAGAGACCCCGCTATCTATACCTGACTGACTAGAGACCCCGCTATCTGTACCTGACTAGAGACCCCGCTATCTGTACCTGACTGACTAGAGACCCCGCTATCTGTACCTGACTAGAGACCCCGCTATC